>NC_134355.1:633508431-633620931 GCF_048569485.1 Anomaloglossus baeobatrachus
GCATGCCACCACATTGGATTTGAAATGCAACCTCTACAACAGAATTCAAGTGCAGATTGTAACGTTTAATTTGAAGGTTTGAACAAAAATATCTGATAGAAATTGTAGGAATTGTACACATTTCTTTACAAACACTCCACATTTTAGGAGGTCAAAAGTAATTGGACAAATAAACCAAACCCAAACAAAATATTTTTATTTTCAATATTTTGTTGCGAATCCTTTGGAGGCAATCACTGCCTTAAGTCTTGAACCCATGGACATCACCAAACCCTGGGTTTCCTCCTCCTTAATTCTTTGCCAGGCCTTTACAGCGGCAGCCTTCAGGTCTTGCTTGTTTGTGGGTCTTTCCGTCTTAAGTCTGGATTTGAGCAAGTGAAATGCATGCTCAATTGGGTTAAGATCTGGTGATTGACTTGGCCATTGCAGAATGTTCCACTTTTTTGCACTCATGAACTCCTGGGTAGCTTTGGCTGTATGCTTGGGGTCATTGTCCATCTGTACTATGAAGCGCCGTCCAATCAACTTTGCGGCATTTGGCTGAATCTGGGCTGAAAGTATATCCCGGTACACTTCAGAATTCATCCGGCTACTCTTGTCTGCTGTTATGTCATCAATAAACACAAGTGACCCAGTGCCATTGAAAGCCATGCATGCCCATGCCATCACGTTGTCTCCACCATGTTTTACAGAGGATGTGGTGTGCCTTGGATCGTGTGCCGTTCCCTTTCTTCTCCAAACTTTTTTCTTCCCATCATTCTGGTACAGGTTGATCTTGGTCTCATCTGTCCATAGAATACTTTTCCAGAACTGAGCTGGCTTCATGAGGTGTTTTTCAGCAAATTTAACTCTGGCCTGTCTATTTTTGGAATTGATGAATAGTTTGCATCTAGATGTGAACCCTTTGTATTTACTTTCATGGAGTCTTCTCTTTACTGTTGACTTAGAGACAGATACACCTACTTCACTGAGAGTGTTCTGGACTTCAGTTGATGTTGTGAGCGGGTTCTTCTTCACCAAAGAAAGTATGCGGCGATCATCCACCACTGTTGTCATCCGTGGACGCCCAGGCCTTTTTGAGTTCCCAAGCTCACCAGTCAATTCCTTTTTTCTCAGAATGTACCCGACTGTTGATTTTGCTACTCCAAGCATGTCTGCTATCTCTCTGATGGATTTTTTCTTTTTTTTCAGCCTCAGGATGTTCTGCTTCACCTCAATTGAGAGTTCCTTAGACCGCATGTTGTCTGGTCACAGCAACAGCTTCCAAATGCAAAACCACACACCTGTAATCAACCCCAGACCTTTTAACTACTTCATTGATTACAGGTTAACGAGGGAGACGCCTTCAGAGTTAATTGCAGGCCTTGTCCAATTACTTTTGGTCCCTTGAAAAAGAGGAGGCTATGCATTACAGAGCTAGGATTCCTAAACCCTTTCTCCGATTTGGATGTGAAAACTCTCATATTGCAGCTGGGAGTGTGCACTTTCAGCCCATATTATATATATAATTGTATTTCTGAACATGTTTTTTGTAAACAGCTAAAATAACAAAACTTGTGTCACTGTCCAAATATTTCTGGACCTAACTGTGTGTATATATATATATATATATATATATATATATATATATATATATATATATATATATATAAATTATGTACAAATTAATGTATTGAAGGAGCAGTATGATATTTAGTACCTTTGTGTATAATCCTATCCTGGTTTACTTGCAATGTTGTTTTTAATATGATATACCATGTCTCCGAATGCTGGAGGCATAGTACCTTTTATTGTATTATACACTTCACATTGTTATATTTTATGTGCGGGGAGGACACCTGGATGTGCACTCCTATTTAAGGAGGGCTCGCCTCATCCCACATGTGGACCCGTAGAAGCCCAATTAGAGGCGAAACGGCCGTCGTCCGCAGCGAGGGGCCGCATCCAGGTCTCCTCCACCCGCCTGCAGTGCACACCTCTAATATGGAATAAAGATTTACCGGATGAAAAATCACAGTTGGTGCGGTCGCATTCTTCTTCCTTGGCAATATTGGGACTGTCTGTTCCTGTTCCGACCTGCACACTGAGCCGGATTCCACATCTGACAGCTGGTACCGTGTTTTTCCCTTTGAGGAGTGAGCCCAATGGTGTGATATATGTGCAAGTGTAGTGCAGGACTTTGCTCTTTCTTGATATCATCATTACAAAACAACATCATGTTGGCCTCGAATCAGTTGGAAGAAACTCCCAAACCTGCACATGGCAAGATGGAACTCGCAAGCTGTATATGCTGTTATAGCATTTTTTCTGATACCAGAGTGGCTCCCACTCCAACCTCAGATGCATCGACTTCTACAATAAATGGACGCATAAGGTCAGGCTGAACCAGAATCGGGTCTGAGGAAAAACATTTTAAATGTAGAGAAGGCATGGATCGCCTCTGGTTTCCAATTAACCACATCAGCCCCCTTTTTAGTCAAATCGGTGAGGGGTTTGGCAATTTTGAAAAAATCTCTAATAAATTTGCGATAATAATTAGCAAACCCAAGGAAACGCTGCAAGGCTTTCAGAGACTTGGGTTGCACCCACTCCTTAAATCGGTTGAAGCTTAGAGGGATCCATGCGGAAGCCTTCTACACACAATATATAACCCAGGAAATTAACCTCTGCCTCAAAAAAAAACAACATTTCTCATATTTAGCAAATAGGGAGTTCTCCCTGAGTCTCTGGAGTACAGTGTTGGACATGTGACGTAGCATCAGGAGAATAAATCAGGATGTCATCCATATAGACCACCACATATTGACCACAAATATCTCTGAAAATGTCATTAACAAAGTTCTGAAAGACAGCCGACACATTATTTAACCCCTAAGGCATTACCAAGTACTCAGTGTCCCTCTGGAGTGTTAAATACCACTTTCCACTCATCTTCTCTGATGCGGATTAGGTCATATGCTCCCCTGAGATCCAGCTTGGTGAACCACCGGGCTCCTATGAGCTGGTTAAAGAGATCGGGGATGAGTGGCAGAGGGTACTGATTCTTTACAGTAATAGCATTAAGTTCACGGTAGTCAATACAAGGTCTGAGGCCACCATCTTTTTTATCAACGAAAAAGAATCCAGCGCTGACTGGTGACCTGGATGGTTTGATAAATCCTCTCTGCAGACTGTCTGCTATATAATCTTTCATGGCCTGACGCTCCGGACCAGAAAGATTATACATTTTACCCTTGGGGAGTCGGGAACTAGGGACCAAATCTATGGGGCAGTCATAATCTCTGTGCGGAGGTAATTTTTCAGATTCAGATACAGAAAACACATCAGCAAATTCCCTTAATGCATAAGGTATGAAGATCGGTTCAGCTCTAGTCAGGTTAACAGATAAAGCATACATGTCTCCTGACACTCAAGGCTCCAGCGCACAATCTCACCCTGGTGCCAGTCTATGACCGGGTTATGTTTGCGCAGCCATGGCATGCCCAATACCACTGCTGACATCAGATTCTCAAGAACAAAAAATGACAGATTCTATATGCAGAGCCCCAACAAGCATGGAGATCTCTGGAGTCACAAAAGTAACCACACCCTGAGTGAGAGGAGTACTATCAATAGCAGATATTCTAATAGGTGCATTCAACCATAGCAAAGTCAAACCCAGCTCTTTTGCTACAATAGTGCCTATGAAATTCGCTGCAGAGCCACAATCAACAAAGGCCTGCAGCCGTAAAGATTTTCCCTGGTGAGACAATGAGACAGGTAACATTAACCTCATTGGGTCTGCAGGGAGTACCTGGACCCCTGAGTGGGTATCCTGGTGCCCACTCAGGTGGTGCTGCTGCTTTGGAAGTGATTGCCTCGGAGATCCAGGCTCTTCATGTTTGGCTCCACAACGTGACCTGCTCCCTTGCAGTCGACGGGACTCTGGACACGATGAGGTAGGTGCTGCAGGGGCTTGAACCTGTGCAGACCTGAGATCCTGCACTTGCTGTGTAAGTCCATGAACAAGGCCAGAAAGGGTGTGCACCTGGTTTAGCACAGCATGGAGAGAATCCATTTTTTTTTCTCTCCTTGTTAGATGGGCCAGAGATAATGTAACGCCTGCCTGGATCAACAGACTCAGGTGGGATGTAATGGACAGACTAGAGGGAAGCCACTCATCAAGCAGGACCCACTGAACCTTGAAACCCTTTAACCCCTATACAGGGATTTGGCATTACACAGGGCCCTGGAGATCACTACCTGTTGAAGACTGCAGTCTGATGAGAGTAGTAGTCAGGCAGGTTAAAACCAGGAATAGCAGAACAGGGACAGAATCGTCAGGCAAGGACATAATCAGAAAACGTAGCAGAGGTCAAATCCGGATCGGGCAGCGAGGTACAAAAACAGCAGGCAGAAGTGTAGTCAGAAAACACGCAGAAGTCAGCACACAGGAATCACAAAACAGAATAGGGCGGACCAGGAGCCAGGAAATCAGAACTATCTCTGGCAGAGATATATCAAAATTCGGCACTCAAATTGAAATAAATTGATTTCTTTATTTATCAATATTTGTCAAGCAATATTGTGTTATCAAAAAAACGTTTTCGGTCACACGACCTTCATCAAGTTTTATAACACTACAAAAAAAGAAAGAAATAAATGTAAAAATAAACACAATAATAAACAAATCATATAGCATGAATATCATTAACATGCATTATATACAAATTGAAAGACGTGTCCTCAATTAATACAAAGAGGATCTTATTGTCAAAAAATGTCAAATATACATCATGTATAAATGGAACTACAGAACAAACAGGATATCAGAAAAATCAGGATATCAGAAAAATATTTTGTCACTGGACTATGGAGCATGGATCTATGTTCAGAGAACATTGAAAACTGTCTCCTATAAAAAAGGGGAACAATAATTAAGTAAGAAAGCAAGTAAATAAATGTAATCGAGACTGGAACAACCAGATTAAACTTCAATAATGTCTAGATTAGGAGCATAATATAGCTATTGAACTTACCAAAGTTAGTAGATAAAGTGAATAAATGTTATCAGTTTAGAGATAGGAAGCTGCCTCTCCGGGTCCGTAATGCATATGACCTGCCTGTGGGATGCCTGAGTTTAAATAGACCGCTTAATAGGATGATCAGCATGTGATTATGGTATAACGTAACGTCACTTCCGATGTTATAAACGGAAGTGACGATCCTGCATGGCAATACGTAAGCCGGCTTGGTTGGCAAGCTCACGCCTGCGCACTAGTAATCAGCTCTCGTTCGAGTAAACTGAACGTAACGTCACTTCCGGTATTGTAAACGGAAGTGACGATCTTGAATGGCATCACGTAAACAGGCTTGGTTGGCAAGCTCGCGCCTGCACAGAAGTAATCAGCGCCCGCTCAGGGAAATTAGGAGAATAATACACGCTTAGTAGTGTAACAGAGAAAAGGAGAGCGGCGCTATTAGTGCTTAAAGTGGTACATAGGACCCGTTTAATTTAGGGGTTTTAATGCTTATATCACATAAAGGGATAGGATGAAGGAAGGGAATAATGGGAACAGGTAAGGAGGGAAAAGGGAAATAGGTGTTCTATAACAGTGCACACTATTAAAAGTCACAATTTTTAAGAGTACATAGGATTGTTAGCCAACTTGATACAAAAAATAGTAGATTGCAAGAAATGGAATCCAAATTCTTAGCAAGAGGCTATCCCAGGGGGGTATTGAACAGTGATATAACCACTCAAACATCATTACTCGATAAAACTAGAAGAAATCGTCTAGCATTTGTACATACATATCATCCGTTTTCTTACAAGATACATAAATTCATTAGAAGCCATTGGAATATTTTACATAAAGGCTATCCAGAGGTGGAGGAATTTAAAACGTCTTTCCTTCCATGTTTTAGGCGCCCCTCTAATCTGGGTAATAAGTTGGTCAGGGCTGATTTGGGTTCAAAATTAACCGGTCCAGTACAGACTCATTTACTTACTCCAAGACGAGGAACATTCCCTTGCTTGAGCTGCCCACAATGCAGTAATGTACAAAAGGGAGATAAGGTTCTACATCCCCATACTGGCCGGGGTTATCCTATAAGAGGCTTTTTCACCTGTGAAACCTCGTTTGCAGTCTACGTCATAAAATGTCCATGCGGACTTTTATATGTAGGAGAAACAACACAACAAGTTAAAGATCGTATTTCACAACATAAGTCCACTATTAGGTGTGAGAAACTGACGTTACCACTTCCGTTTCATTTTCACAAACAAGGTCACAGGGTTAGCCAATTGCGATTCCAAATCTTAGAACAAATTCTACCACATAGAAGAGGGGGTGACAGGATCAAAACTTTGAAACAAAGGGAAGCTTATTGGATTTTTACACTCCAAACTTTAGAGCCAAGGGGTCTTAACCGAGACTTTGACACCTCAAGCTTCATGTAAAATATCTTTTTTAATCCCCTTTTTTTAATCGTGATTTTTGCCATTCATTAGTGTTCTTTATCTTTTCTTTCTAGCAGAAAAACTGATCCAGCATAGAAGATGGCTGAACCATATAGGTATTCCTCATTACCTCTTTCCCTCCCCGTTTTTCCTAAATATCCCTCACTTTTGGTTTATTCACTTTTATTTATTTTTTATTTTTTATTTTTTATTTTTATTTTATTTTTACTAGTGTTTTACCCTTTTTTTATTCATTTATTTTTTTACTTTATTATTAATTTTTATTTTTGTTATTCTAATCTATTTTTTCTAACTATTTTTACTTTATTTTTATTAAGTCTATTTAACATAATCTTTTTTATTTATTTTGAATTTTCCCTCTTGCATTTATGTTCTTCCCTTTCCCTTTTTTCATTTTGTTTCACTTCTAATTCATGATTACTTTTAATAGTGTGCACTGTTATAGAACACCTATTTCCCTTTTCCCTCCTTACCTGTTCCCATTATTCCCTTCCTTCATCCTATCCCTTTATGTGATAGAAGCATTAAAACCCCTAAATTAAACGGGTCCTATGTACCACTTTAAGCACTAATAGCGCCGCTCTCCTTTTCTCTGTTACACTACTAAGCGTGTATTATTCTCCTAATTTCCCTGAGCGGGCGCTGATTACTTCTGTGCAGGCGCGAGCTTGCCAACCAAGCCTGTTTACGTGATGCCATTCAAGATCGTCACTTCCGTTTACAATACCGGAAGTGACGTTACGTTCAGTTTACTCGAACGAGAGCTGATTACTAGTGCGCAGGCGTGAGCTTGCCAACCAAGCCGGCTTACGTATTGCCATGCAGGATCGTCACTTCCGTTTATAACATCGGAAGTGACGTTACGTTATACCATAATCACATGCTGATCATCCTATTAAGCGGTCTATTTAAACTCAGGCATCCCACAGGCAGGTCATATGCATTACGGACCCGGAGAGGCAGCTTCCTATCTCTAAACTGATAACATTTATTCACTTTATCTACTAACTTTGGTAAGTTCAATAGCTATATTATGCTCCTAATCTAGACATTATTGAAGTTTAATCTGGTTGTTCCAGTCTCGATTACATTTATTTACTTGCTTTCTTACTTAATTATTGTTCCCCTTTTTTATAGGAGACAGTTTTCAATGTTCTCTGAACATAGATCCATGCTCCATAGTCCAGTGACAAAATATTTTTCTGATATCCTGATTTTTCTGATATCCTGTTTGTTCTGTAGTTCCATTTATACATGATGTATATTTGACATTTTTTGACAATAAGATCCTCTTTGTATTAATTGAGGACACGTCTTTCAATTTGTATATAATGCATGTTAATGATATTCATGCTATATGATTTGTTTATTATTGTGTTTATTTTTACATTTATTTCTTTCTTTTTTTGTAGTGTTATAAAACTTGATGAAGGTCGTGTGACCGAAAACGTTTTTTTGATAACACAATATTGCTTGACAAATATTGATAAATAAAGAAATCAATTTATTTCAATTTGAGTGCCGAATTTTTATATATTACTGATACGGGGTTGGACCCTATTCAGGCACCTTATTAAAGCAGGAGTGCCGCACTTCTATACCTAATTGATACTCCTTTACTGCGAGCACCCAGCACCGAAGGCATGACAAGTGAAGCCTTTTCCTATACTACCAATGAAACAGCCGACATAGTCGGACGTGTCACACTGCAGAGTGATTTTCTTCATACATCTACACAGGAACTTCGGACCCGGGATTACCAGAAAGAATCTCGAAAACTTCAGAGTCTGGAACTACACTGTGCAACAATTGCTGAATACTTACGTGTACAAAGAATTCCTAGGGGATTAAGGGTTGGTGTTCGGCCGACCATCTTCAGCGATAATCAGGATTACTGTAACCGCTTTGAACAAATTCTCAACAAATGCTCTTTCGATTTAATGACTTTGACTCTTGATCACTTGAGTCAGGCGATTACCTCTAAGGGGTGCTTCACACACAGCGAGCTCGCTGCCGAGATCGCTGCTGAGTCACGCTTTTTGTGACGCAGCAGTGACCTCATTAGCGATCTCGCTGTGTGTGACAATGAGCAGCGATCTGGCCCCTGCTGCGAGATCGCTGCTCGTTACACACAGCCCTGGTTCGTTTTCTTCAAAGCCGCTCTCCCGCTGTGACACACAGATCGCTGTGTGTGACAGCGAGAGAGCGACAAATGAAGCGAGCAGGGAGCAGGAGCCGGCATCTGACAGCTGAGGTAAGCTGTATCCAAGATAAACATCGGGTAACCAAGGTGGTTACCCGATATTTACCTTAGTTACGAGCCTCTGCAGCTCTCACGCTGCCTGTGCTGCCGGCTCCGGCTCTCTGCACATGTAGCTGCTGTACACATCGGGTTAATTAACCCGATGTGTACAGCAGCTAGGAGAGCAAGGAGCCAGCGCTAAGCAGTGTGCGCGGCTCCCTGCTCTCTGCACATGTAGCTGCATTACACATCGGGTTAATTAACCCGATGTGTACTGTAGCTATGGTAGGAGAGCAAGGAGCCAGCGCTCAGTGTGCGCGGCTCCCTGCTCCCTGCACACACAGCTGTGCGCTGGTAACTAACGTAAACATCGGGTAACCATACCCGATGTTTACCTTAGTTACCACTCTCCGCAGCTTCCAGACGGCAGCTCCGTGCAAGCGCAGCGTCGCTTGCACGTCGCTGCTGGCTGGGGGCTGTTCACTGGTCGCTGGTGAGATCTGCCTGTTTGACAGCTCACCAGCGACCATGTAGCGATGCAGCAGCGATCCTGACCAGGTCAGATCGCTGGTCGGATCGCTGCTGCATCGCTAAGTGTGAAGGTACCCTAAGAGAGAGGAGATTAACTCAATAGAACATCAGTTGATCTCGACATCTTCTACTGAAGATTTTGCGAAGATCAAAGATCAGACTACACGGGATTTACAAGTACATAAGACTGAGAATCAGAGGATAAAACGTGATAAATTCTTACGGGACACCGAGGACTATAAGAATAATCGAGTATACAGATGGCGCGATACATCTTTTCGTATGTTTCCAAGATGTTACCAGTATTCCTCAAGCGACAACTCAGCTTCGGATACAGAATTTTCCCATATCCGACGACCGAGACCTACTCATTTTTTAGGTCAGAGAAATCGAAGAGGCCAAAAAGGCAACCAAGGCGGGGGGGACAATGTCGCCGACTCAACCAGATCCACAATTGTAACCAGATCTCAGGTACGTCGGAATCAATCGTAGTCAATATTTCCTCAAAAAATTTATCCCATGACCAGGTCAATCTTCTCCAAAAGGGTCTCTCTTTTTGTCCATCATATAAATTCAATTGTTTTCAGTTACAAATGGATTTACAAAGGTTTTATCGTAATCTACGTATCAAGGCACATTTTTCATCAACCCCCATTACTGGTTTACGACCATTAGAACCTCCCACAATAAGGACTCCCATTAATATTAAGGATCTAGGACTTAAAACTAAGAGTACTTTTATGCCCCCCAAGAATAACCCTCCAGTAGAGACCTTTATAGGCCTACTGGAGAAGGATGTAGCATCGCTTTTTAGAGAATTATCCAGTAAAACATTACATTGTCCCTCCAATTTTTCTGCCAAGGATCAGTTAGCTTTAACATCACTAATGGAAGATAAAGATATTATCATCAAACAGGCGGATAAAGGTGGGGCACTGGTCGTTATGGATCGGCATACTTATCTACAGGAGATAGATAGACAATTAGGTGTTAAAGAGGTTTATGGGGCCCTATCTCACAATCCAACAGCCAGAATACGTGACAGAATTAGAACCGTTACCAACCACTATCTACAGAAGGGTATCATTGATAAAAAAACTTTTGATTTCTTACAAAAGCAAAACCCTATTGTTCCAGTTTTCTATGTGTTACCCAAAATTCACAAGACGTTAGTTAATCCCCCTGGGAGACCGATTGTGTCGGGCACGGATTCTATTTTATCACCTCTGGCGATGGTTCTTGAGAGATTATTAACTCCATTAATTAAAACTACACAGTCCTTTCTCCTAGATACCAACCATCTTTTGCAAATACTTAAAAATTTGGGCAATATTCCTTCTAATGCTCTATTAGTCACTTGGGACGTGACAAGCCTGTATACCTCTATCACTCACAGTAGAGGCAAGACAGCAATACATGACCTATTGTTAAAAAATAACTTTCCTGTCGATGTATGTGAATGTTGTTTGGATTTCTTAGACATTGTTTTGACCGAAAATTTCTTTCTGTTTCAGGACACTTACTATATTCAAAAACAAGGTACCGCGATGGGGTCCAATGCAGCACCCCCCTATGCTAATGCGTATATGTCATTTTTTGAAGAGAAATTCATCTATATACATCAAGGGTTTCGAGAGCACTGTGTGTGTTGGAAAAGATATATTGACGACATACTTTGCATATGGGGGGGCTCATTGGACTCTCTCATGGATTTTCATCAGTACATCAATGGTATATGGCCAGAACTTCAATTTGTTATACAATACCATTCACATCAGATAAGCTATTTAGACACAACTATCATCAAGGATAGCAGAGGTTACTTACAAACTGATTTATTTGTAAAGCCTACAGATAGGAACAATTTACTTTTATACGATAGCTGTCATCCCAAAGCAACCAGGAATTCCATTCCTAAGTCACAATTTTTAAGAGTACATAGGATTGTTAGCCAACTTGATACAAAAAATAGTAGATTGCAAGAAATGGAATCCAAATTCTTAGCAAGAGGCTATCCCAGGGGGGTATTGAACAGTGATATAACCACTCAAACATCATTACTCGATAAAACTAGAAGAAATCGTCTAGCATTTGTACATACATATCATCCGTTTTCTTACAAGATACATAAATTCATTAGAAGCCATTGGAATATTTTACATAAAGGCTATCCAGAGGTGGAGGAATTTAAAACGTCTTTCCTTCCATGTTTTAGGCGCCCCTCTAATCTGGGTAATAAGTTGGTCAGGGCTGATTTGGGTTCAAAATTAACCGGTCCAGTACAGACTCATTTACTTACTCCAAGACGAGGAACATTCCCTTGCTTGAGCTGCCCACAATGCAGTAATGTACAAAAGGGAGATAAGGTTCTACATCCCCATACTGGCCGGGGTTATCCTATAAGAGGCTTTTTCACCTGTGAAACCTCGTTTGCAGTCTACGTCATAAAATGTCCATGCGGACTTTTATATGTAGGAGAAACAACACAACAAGTTAAAGATCGTATTTCACAACATAAGTCCACTATTAGGTGTGAGAAACTGACGTTACCACTTCCGTTTCATTTTCACAAACAAGGTCACAGGGTTAGCCAATTGCGATTCCAAATCTTAGAACAAATTCTACCACATAGAAGAGGGGGTGACAGGATCAAAACTTTGAAACAAAGGGAAGCTTATTGGATTTTTACACTCCAAACTTTAGAGCCAAGGGGTCTTAACCGAGACTTTGACACCTCAAGCTTCATGTAAAATATCTTTTTTAATCCCCTTTTTTTAATCGTGATTTTTGCCATTCATTAGTGTTCTTTATCTTTTCTTTCTAGCAGAAAAACTGATCCAGCATAGAAGATGGCTGAACCATATAGGTATTCCTCATTACCTCTTTCCCTCCCCGTTTTTCCTAAATATCCCTCACTTTTGGTTTATTCACTTTTATTTATTTTTTATTTTTTATTTTTATTTTATTTTTACTAGTGTTTTACCTTTTTTTATTCATTTATTTTTTTACTTTATTATTAATTTTTATTTTTGTTATTCTAATCTATTTTTTCTAACTATTTTTACTTTATTTTTATTAAGTCTATTTAACATAATCTTTTTTATTTATTTTGAATTTTCCCTCTTGCATTTATGTTCTTCCCTTTCCCTTTTTTCATTTTGTTTCACTTCTAATTCATGATTACTTTTAATAGTGTGCACTGTTATAGAACACCTATTTCCCTTTTCCCTCCTTACCTGTTCCCATTATTCCCTTCCTTCATCCTATCCCTTTATGTGATAGAAGCATTAAAACCCCTAAATTAAACGGGTCCTATGTACCACTTTAAGCACTAATAGCGCCGCTCTCCTTTTCTCTGTTACACTACTAAGCGTGTATTATTCTCCTAATTTCCCTGAGCGGGCGCTGATTACTTCTGTGCAGGCGCGAGCTTGCCAACCAAGCCTGTTTACGTGATGCCATTCAAGATCGTCACTTCCGTTTACAATACCGGAAGTGACGTTACGTTCAGTTTACTCGAACGAGAGCTGATTACTAGTGCGCAGGCGTGAGCTTGCCAACCAAGCCGGCTTACGTATTGCCATGCAGGATCGTCACTTCCGTTTATAACATCGGAAGTGACGTTACGTTATACCATAATCACATGCTGATCATCCTATTAAGCGGTCTATTTAAACTCAGGCATCCCACAGGCAGGTCATATGCATTACGGACCCGGAGAGGCAGCTTCCTATCTCTAAACTGATAACATTTATTCACTTTATCTACTAACTTTGGTAAATTCAATAGCTATATTATGCTCCTAATCTAGACATTATTGAAGTTTAATCTGGTTGTTCCAGTCTCGATTACATTTATTTACTTGCTTTCTTACTTAATTATTGTTCCCCTTTTTTATAGGAGACAGTTTTCAATGTTCTCTGAACATAGATCCATGCTCCATAGTCCAGTGACAAAATATTTTTCTGATATCCTGATTTTTCTGATATCCTGTTTGTTCTGTAGTTCCATTTATACATGATGTATATTTGACATTTTTTGACAATAAGATCCTCTTTGTATTAATTGAGGACACGTCTTTCAATTTGTATATAATGCATGTTAATGATATTCATGCTATATGATTTGTTTATTATTGTGTTTATTTTTACATTTATTTCTTTCTTTTTTTGTAGTGTTATAAAACTTGATGAAGGTCGTGTGACCGAAAACGTTTTTTTGATAACACAATATTGCTTGACAAATATTGATAAATAAAGAAATCAATTTATTTCAATTTGAGTGCCGAATTTTGATATATTACTGATACGGGGTTGGACCCTATTCAGGCACCTTATTAAAGCAGGAGTGCCGCACTTCTATACCTAATTGATATCTCTGGCAGAGGTGAGCAGACTGGAGGGGAACTAAGAAGGGTGTGGTGTCTTCCCATTGGTTATAGCTGAACGCTGGCAACTTCAGCTGGAAGACACACGCCACCCACAGTCAGCCAGTGGTACGGCAGATCCCAAGATAACCAAGCCCAGTGGATGATCGGAGCCTGCGCCCACCAGTGCCGCTGGCATCGACTCCTCTCCCATCACCAGCACCATCCACGGCAGGAACACTGCGTCACCTGGCGATCGGAGCAGAAGTTGCTGGAGCGGACTCCGGTGGTGAAGTAACACTGGTGCTTTAGCAACCTGGAGGGTGTTAATAGTTTGCATAACCTCCGCCGTACCAAGGGGTGCATCCAGTATGGCTTTCTGTTCCTCAGACAGGGGTGGAGTTACCCTAGGCCGAAGAAAACCAGCCCCACCAGTAGTATTTCCAGTCTCAGCTGAGTAAAGTGACCCAAAAAAGGTCCTAAACTCCTCTATTATCTCATCGTCTCTGGATGTGATTGTCCTGTCCCTTTTTTAATCTTTTGGATTCTAGTGGCCTGTTTGAATGGTTTTGAAGCCAAAAGTCTTCCCGGTTTGTTGCCCCATTTAAAGTATTTGTGTTTCAAGTAATCAATATTGTTCAATGCCGCTTCGTGAGCCAATGTGTCTGTGTCACGGGCGGGGAGGAGGGTGTCAGCACACCGCGCTCACCCCTTCTGCTCGGGTCCGGCAGCTGCTCAGTGGTGGCTCGAGCGGTGGGCCGGATCCCGGGGTTTCTCGAGCGGCACTCCTCGCCCGTGAGTGAAAGGGGGGTTGTTTGGGGTGTTGGGATAATGTCCGTGACGCCACCTACGGTTGTGGTGATGTGTAGCACCACCGCTGCTCAATGCGGGGATCCCGGGGATGGTGATGGGGAGCAGCCAGGTGTTGTGTTGCCCCTCCGTGGGTAGGGGTTGGTGATCCCGGGGCCCGGTGATGGCGTGTGAGGTGCAGGGCCTGGTGGGCGCAGGGACGCGGGGGCAGCGCTGTGCCTTGCGGCACTATGGTACTCACTCAGCCTGAGACTTGGACACAGTTTGTACGGTAAACCAAACGGCTGGTAGGACGGTCCCACAGACGGCTGCTTTGCTTCCCCGGTAGGTGACGGTGATGTCCCTCTTCCTTGCACCTGTATGTACGGATGGTTGCGATGGGTCCCCACCGGTAACCCGCTCCCCGGCTTCAAGCTGGGCCGGAGGAGCACTACACTTTGCCCGCAGGCGCTGGCCCTCAGAGACTGGTGCCCTGGCGGTGGCGGTGCCTCTGTTGTACAGGTTGGACTGTTGCCTTCTATCGGGACTTGGTTGTTGGGGGAATCTACGTCCCCTTCACTGACGGATTCAGCAAATTTGGCGACTCCTAGCCTTGCCGGGGTCCGAGAGGCCCCTGCTCTGGTGCTGACTGTCTTTCGGAACACTGCTCCAGACCACCGGGCACACAGCCAACGGGGTCCTTCCAGGAACCTCCAAACGGTCCCCCTCCGGACAGTCACCGCCGTCGCTGACCTTGCTGTTCTAGCCCTACACACAGCTGGGCTCTCAGGCTTTGCACTCTCTCTGCGCTGTCACCTCTTCTTGCTTTCCTCCTTTTTCACTTCCCCTACTTTCACTTCTTGTTGTTTACTCTTACTTTTGCTCCTCACACTTGCCCTGCCTGGGCCTTCTGCCTGGTAACTTCCTGCCTCCAGAGTTGTGAGCTCCTTGGTGGGTGGAGCCAACCGCCTGGCCCACCCCCTGGTGTGCATCAACAGACTCTTGGAGGAAGGCAACAAGGATTTCTGGTTAGCAGATGTGCCTACCTGGAGTGTGGGGTGTGGTGGTGTTGTGACCTGTGTCCCCTGGCTTGCCCAGGGCGACACATTTGCAACCTCTTTGGCTTCTAGGAATTTTTGTTTTGCCGCGGGTGTATTAGAAAGTTTGAACGCCTTGTATGTCTGGGTTGAGTGTTTCTGGGCTTCCAGAGTACGCTTCATTAGCTTTTTCTTTCTGCAGCTAACATATTCAAGTATTTGCCCCCTTACCACTGCTTTAGAGGCCGCCCAGAATAGATGAACGTCCTAGCTATGTTCCTGGTTGTCTATTTTGTATGTGTCCCAAAAGGTCTGTAAAGACTTTTTAAAGTCCTCAGATTGATAAAGATACGATGGGAATCTCCATTTCCGCTCTCTAATTACCATCCTGTGGCCCTTTTGAGAATAAAATTTAATATAATATAATATAATATAATATATAGTCCTCGCTGTGCTTTTGCATTAAACTCCCCCCCCCCCCTCAAAAAAAAAAAAAGAAGCAAACATTCTACTCACCATTCCATTTCCCCTGCCATGTGGTGTCCTTTTGTACAGCACAGGAGCTGGCAGGTGACATGGGCACCATCACGCATTATGTCACTGCAATGTGTCCTGAATCACTGCACTCCATCAGCTGCAGGCATCTGATTGGCCGGCAGCGTGTATAGTAGCGCAGAGACTCCTCCGCTATACACTTCAGTTGAACAATAGCAAAAAATACCCAGAGGATCCACAGTATCAACCGTAGCAAATAGCTGAATCCAGGCAAAATAGGTGCAGAAATAGAAGACCTAAAATATAACTTTTATTTAACGTGCTAGTAAAAAGTGAACCTAGGCTCACTGAGGGTGAGTAAAAACCAAAACCACGATAGTGATTGTGTCCCTGCGTTCAGCAGGATTTTTAAAGAAAAGCAAACCAAGTCGTCTTAGCCCTGGTGAAAGAGTGCGGCAAAGCTAGCCTCAAAACTTACTTGAGGATGCCACCAATAGCTAACTACCAAGGTATATCCTGACTATGGACTGACACACAACCTTAGTCATTCATGAAACTGGATATGTTACCAGCATAAGGAAATGTGTCTATAGTGTATAAAGGTGGACAAATGGGTGTCACATATAAATCCCTTAAGGGAACGATCTTACCCGGTCCAGCAGATATATAGGAGGGGCGACATAGCGAAGGACCACCAAAACAACGGCTTTTTCAGGGGGAGCTGTCCACCAGCTCTTCAAATCCCACAATAGTAATGCAGGGGGGTCAATTCCATGTATTAGGGCAGACACTCACTCCCAACGCGTTTCATGGAAGGCAATCATCAGGGGAGTCTGGTGAGGAATATCGAGTATGGCCCATACCCATCTTATGTGGCCATATTTCTGTGCCCAAAGATACTCTAAATCAAAGCAAAAAGTTCATATTAAGCCCACATACACATAAATAGAGGCCTATTCTTTCTGCCCCATAGTTCATATACTCACCGCACATGTGCGTGCGTCAGACATATATCCTTTCAAAGGTGCCGCGCTTCGCATCCGGAAGCAGGCTCCTTTTTATAAAGCGGCGCATGCGCAGAAGCACCGTCCCGGCCGATGACGCGCGTTCCCAGAAAGCACTGGGACCGGAAATACGCGCCATCGGCTGCCGCGTCGCAACAGGGCGGGCACGGCCTCACCAGGTAGCGTCATATCCTGGAGAGTGACGCCTGCTGGTCTAGACAAACCAGAACACGGAGCGCGTTGCCATCGCAACGTAAACAAGCTCCGGTTCTGCCTGCAGAGCATCATTACACTGAAAGTCCATGTTGGTTATTGAAACCAAAACATGGTGGGTAAAGGTAGCTATGACGGCAGCATTTGTATCATAATATTAGTCAAACATAGACCCGTCCACATGGGACCTATTGATATTTACATAAAAAAGATAACCACCTATAGGGATGATTATAAAAACAATACTCTACAGAGCAGACAGTGATAGTCGGAGAGAAAACAACACTATTGATTACAAAACAGCGGAGCAATATAACGGATGCACAAAATTTAGACCCCCACAACAATATAAAAAGCAGAGAGGTAGGGGAAGATCCAACTACAGGGGAGCCTCACAGAATTTTGGCAACAGAGAGGGTTTTTTAGACAACCAATATCACCTGAGGAGCAAAGGACAACTCAACCCGTAGTTACAAGCGGGGCTCCTCAGGTGATAAACTTGTCTTCTAGATCCCTCTCTGAGATGGATTTATCCATTTTAAATAAGGGTTTGTCTTTTGTTCCGACAACTGACTTTGATGAGTTTGAGGCAATTAAGGATCTGCATCTTTTTGCCAAACGCCTCAAATGGAAAAAATTCTTTGGCAAACAAACGGAAAAAAACTCGGCTGAGCTGGGAATTCCAGGGGAACTCCTTGAGGATGTTAAACTGCTTTTCCCCCTTGGGGACATGAACCCTAATGATTTTGGCGAGGGCCCCTTCGCCAACTTGAAGAATAAGTGTTAGGATGCCTCCCGTTATGACGGAGATAGATGCTGTCGACATATTCGTTAATTTAGTGACGGAGGATGTGAGGAGCAGCAGGGAGACACGCGGAAGTCAATACAATTTGACCAAAACAGAGATGCTCAGTCTTAAAAACCTAGAGAGACTCCAGTATCACCATAAAGCCCTCGGACAAAGGGGGGAATGTGGTGATACTGGACTCTAGCGCCTATAAAGAGATTTGTTTAAAGATCCTTAGTGATAAATCATGCTACGCCAAGTTGGACTCCAATCCGCTTCTGGGGCATAAAGAAGAACTAAAAACCCTACTGGGGGAGGCTTTGGAGTCTAACATTATTGATAAACATGAATTTGAATATCTCTTACCTACTTTTCCAGTGGTGGTGACCTT
The DNA here is from genome assembly GCF_048569485.1 of Anomaloglossus baeobatrachus. Lineage (NCBI taxonomy): Eukaryota > Metazoa > Chordata > Amphibia > Anura > Aromobatidae > Anomaloglossus > Anomaloglossus baeobatrachus. The sequence goes on from NC_134355.1 coordinate 633,526,750, forward strand.
CTATATTTTACCTAAAGTGCATAAGGGTTTAAACCCCTTAAAAGGTCGCCCCATTGTTTCAGGTATAGGTGGTCTAACGGAGAGACTGAGCATATATGTTGATAAAATCCTGCGACCCTTTGTGCTGTCCCTCAATTCCTACCTCAGAGATACGACAGACTTCTTACGCCGAATAGAGGATATTTTCCTGGAGGATGGCATGCTCCTATGCAGCATCGATGTAGAGGCGTTGTACTCTTCTATCCCACATTCAGCAGGAATGGGAGCTGTCAAACACTATTTAGAATCGAGAGGAAGTCAGTTCCGCCAACACAATGATTTTGTCATCAAAGCACTTGAATTTTGCCTGACAAAAAACGTCTTCACGTTTGGAGGGAGGTTCTTTCACCAGTTCAGGGGGACTGCGATGGGGAGTTGCTGTGCCCCATCGTACGCTAACCTCCTCCTGGGCTGGTGGGAGGAATCTGTGGTGTTTGGCGGCCTTCTGGACACCGAGGACGTCATCCTATGGCTTAGGTACATCGACGACGTCTTCGTTGTCTGGAAGGGTCAGGTACGTGATTTCCACCAGTTTATGGCTAAATTAAATGACAATGGGATTGGTTTGAGATTCACTAGTGAAATTGGCGGGGAGAGACTGGCTTTCCTTGATGTGTTGGTAGAGAAAGGGCCGGACGGTCGTCTGGTTACCACCACCTTTAGAAAAGCTACATCCTCGAACTCTCTGCTCAAGTGGGAGAGCGCTCACCCTGGCCCCCTGAAAAGAGGAATTCCAAAGGGGCAATTCATAAGGATGAGGCGTAATTGCTCGGAGGAAGTGGGTTTCAACAAACAGGCCATTGACTTGATGGGACGCCTGAGAGAAAGAGGCTACCCCGAAGGGATTATCCACAAGGCCTACAATTCTGTACGCAATGTGGATCGTACCACGCTTCTGAACCCCAATCAAAAGAAGGAGGAATCTGCTGATATTCTTAGATTCATTACAACTTATAACAATGGGGCGGGAGCCTTCAGGGGAACCCTCTCAAAATACTGGCATGTCCTACAGATGGATCCTTTAATTGATAAACATCTCCTGACATATCCATCCATCACCTACAGAAAGGCCAAGTCCCTGGGGGACAGGCTTGTCCATAGCCACTTCAATGAGGATGGGCCAGGGAGAACAGCAAATGCGATCAATGGCTGCTTTAAATGTCATGACTGTGTCAACTGTAAATATATTGAGGAAGGAAAGGAGTTCACAAATTACAACAACAAAAAGAGTTTTTCCATAAGATCCCTGATCACCTGTAAATCAATGGGAGTTATATACAGGGTAAAGTGTGCATGTGGAAAACTCTATATCGGAAAAACTATTTAGAGAGCTACGAAGGCGTGTGGGCGAACACAAAAATGATATCCTCAAGAAGAACGACACGCCGGTTGCTAGACATGTCAATAATTTTCATAATGGTAATCTGGAAAGCTTCAGGATTATGGGGATTGACCTCATTCGCCCCCCGGTGAGGGGGGGTAACTGGGACAAAATAATACTCCAGAAAGAATGTTACTGGATCTATAGCCTCAACACTATGACACCGAAAGGCCTGAATGAGTCCCTATCCTTCGCGCCCTTCCTATAGGAGCACTATAGTGAATAGGGTAAGTATAGGAGGGAAAGACGACGGCTGAGTGGGGGCACCATGGGCGTGGGGTATACTAGGGTGCCGACCCCCACATGGTAGGTAGGGTCAGATTGTCCTCTAGGGTAACATCGTAGTGTGCACCTTAGTTATTGACCCCCCCCCCCCTGTATGCTTTATTCTTATTGCATTCTTTTGGCTTGATACGCTTTGCATGATTCCCACTGGCCTATCCTCATTCAATTATACCTCATCTATACCCACACTACTGTGCTACTTTTATGGTTGGTTCTGGGACTGCCACTTTGGGACAGGGATATATAGACATGATGCTTGGTCATAGTTCTAGCTATACTTCCCGATATATGTCCTTGGTCCTGAGCCCTGCTATTTTGTGCATCCGTTATATTGCTCCGCTGTTTTGTAATCAATAGTGATGTTTTCTCTCCGACTATCACTGTCTGCTCTGTAGAGTATTGTTTTTATTATCATCCCTATAGGTGGTTATCTTTTTTATGTAAATATCAATAGGTCCCATGTGGACGGGTCTATGTTTGACTAATATGATACAAATGCTGCCGTCATAGCTACCTTTACCCACCATGTTTTGGTTTCAATAACCAACATGGACTTTCAGTGTAATGATGCTCTGCAGGCAGAACCGAAGCTTGTTTACGTTGCGATGGCAACGCGCTCCGTGTTCTGGTTTGTCTAGACCAGCAGGCATCACTCTCCAGGATATGACGCTACCTGGTGAGGCCGTGCCCGCCCTGTTGCGACGCGGCAGCCGATGGCGCGTATTTCCGGTCCCAGTGCTTTCTGGGAACGCGCGTCATCGGCCGGGACGGTGCTTCTGCGCATACGCCGCTTTATAAAAAGGAGCCTGCTTCCGGATGCGAAGCGCGGCACCTTTGAAAGGATATATGTCTGACGCACGCACATGTGCGGTGAGTATATGAACTATGGGGCAGAAAGAATTGGCCTCTATGTGTATGTGGGCTTAATATGAACTTTTTGCTTTGATTTAGAGTATCTTTGGGCACAGAAATATGGCCACATAAGATGGGTATGGGCCATACTCTATATTCCTCACCAGACTCCCCTGATGATTGCCTTCCATGAAACGCGTTGGGAGTGAGTGTCTGCCCTAATACATGGAATTGACCCCCCGGCATTACTATTGTGGGATTTGAAGAGCTGGTGGACAGCTCCCCCTGAAAAAGCCGTTTTGGTGGTCCTTCGTTATGTCGCCCCTCCTATATATCTGCTGGACCGGGTAAGATCGTTCCCTTAAGGGATTTATATGTGACACCCATTTGTCCACCTTTATACACTATAGACACATTTCCTTATGCTGGTAACATATCCAGTTTCATGAATGAATAAGGTTGTGTGTCAGTCCATAGTCAGGATATACCTTGGTAGTTAGCTATTGGTGGCATCCTCAAGTAAGTTTTGAGGCTAGCTTTGCCGCACTCTTTCACCAGGGCTAAGACGACTTGGTTTGCTTTTCTTTAAAAATCCTGCTGAACGCAGGGACACAATCACTATCGTGGTTTTGGTTTTTACTCACCCTCAGTGAGCCTAGGTTCACTTTTTACTAGCACGTTAAATAAAAGTTATATTTTAGGTCTTCTATTTCTGCACCTATTTTGCCTGGATTCAGCTATTCTCTATACTTCAGTTGAATGTGTGTCCTCTGATGTACATACAGCTGAAGTGGGCACTGGGGTTGTCGTGCCCCTCCACCCCCGCAACCACGCTTGTTACACCTTTGGTTACCTTTTTGTTTTTTTTATGTGTCCCTATATTTGCTGTATAGGTTTGTAGCTCCTATTTTCCCTACTGGTGCTCATGGGCAGTGGGACGGGGTCCTTCTCCCATATCACACAATCAACATAGTGAGAGATGAGTGAGCAATGCAAGAATATTTATTCCAAGCAAATCAAATGGTCCATAACGTAATCCACAATACAGAGGATAAAATAAGTCCAGAAAGCGATAAATGTCTAGGTCTCTGAGAAGCCACAGCTTCAGCCCAGAGGATCAATCTTCTTCCTTCTCTCTTGATGTTTTCCAACAGACTGCCTAATTCTTCAGATAAGCAGAGAGTTTGAGTTTAGGTGGATCCCAGGCCCTCCTCCCCCAGACCTAGGGACAGGAACACTACAGGGGGTGATTGCTTATAGACAATACAATGTACACACAAGCAATACAGAGAATGGACAGTGAACCATGCCTAAAATACGAATCTACAAAACATGATACACAACCGCCATATTCCACCATCACGATCAAATACACATAGGGGCCCCGGTGCATATATATAAAAAAAAAAAAAAAAAATAGTATATGGGCCCTTTGCAGACCAATAATGTGTCTGTGACAGAAGTGATTTGCTGTTTTGAAGGTAGAAATGGCCCCCTAACCTCTTGAGCCCATTGCGACTGCAGAGGTTGCACCAATGGTGTGTCCGCCCCTGGTGATGCCCACTCCTTAGGTTTTTCTTAAGAGCTGCACTATTACAATGCGACGGTAACATAACACATACAAGGATTTTTTTTTGGTACATTTTTGTGGTTTGGCACTCCAACTGCAATCATAAAGAAGCACTCGCCTATTACTAAATTTGGTGCATCCTACTTGCTTATCAAGATTGGCAAGCGAAACGTCAGTCTTTATGACCGGGCCCTTAGTTTTTGATGTGGCTCCCTATAACCCCATATGAATGCGATGTTATAAGACAGCTGGGTCTGTGATTTGCTATTTGTGCAGGTGCAGAATACATTTGTGCGAGTTCATCAAAGGTGAAACGCTTTCTGATCTCTGAACGGCACGCTCCAGCTTTGCAGAAAATCTGTTAGAGAAACAAATTAGCAAATGCTGGATGAAAATCCAAGCGAGGAATCCAAACAGAATAGTGAAATGAACAAATAGTCCAAATGTACCAATTAACAAGCCGGCAATGGCTGCTGCACAAAGCAAGAATATCTGAGCGACAGGGAAGATGAAGTAGCAGATGATCTGAGGGGAATTAATATGTACAATTCACCATACAGATTAGCTAATTAGCAGAATGACAATTATCTGGAAAATGAATAGAAAATATCTTTCAAAATAGTTATTCTGAAAAAGCAAGTCATACCCTATCCTAGAGAAAAAAAATAATATTTTGGAATAACCTTTTAAAAAATATAATCTCCAGATAATTGTTATTCTGCTTATTAGCCAATTCTGGTTTTACCGCCAACCATCAGCAAGTTACCCCTATCCAATGGAGCATTAGCTGGCTGTGCAATTAGAAACAGTATTTAGGACTAGTGATCGAGAACTGGGATTTAGATTTAGGGACTTCTGTGGTATATATAAAAAAAATTAATTAGAAAAAAAAATATGTAAAAACATAAAAAAATATATAATTGATATTGTATATACTATATGTACATAGTATCCATACATCCATGTTGCTATTGCAAGTCTGTATACAGGAGATATGTGTCACGCACAAAGTAGGTTAAGTTCGTGTACACAGCGTGACAGGTGCACTCAGATATGATTATCTGGAAAACTGCAAAAAACACCACAACCAAAAAGGGGAAACACCGGGGACACTATAACAATGGTGGGTCCTGGAACTAGGGAGGGGGAAAGTGGGACACCTCCTGCACTTTCCTGCAGGTACATCCTGCACTCCTAGCCAGTCCCTATATAGGTTTTGCACCTGTTGCAGAGCAGAATACCTGAAACCCTAGGAAAACCCTGCAGTATCCCTGGCTGGAGAGCTGGCAGGTGAGTGTCGCTAGTCCTACCACTGCACTAATACAAGACAAAAGAAAGGTAGACACACAGGGGGAAAGGATACAACACAAACTCCACAGCTGCAGTCAGACGCCAAAGCAGCAGATGGATGGGTTAAGGTCATAACCCCAGCAGCTCCTTTCACCAAGGTGGCCAGAGTACAATAAATTTTATCAACAGCAATGAATGCTGGGAGTGGCCACTATTTAAAGGTGAGGGGTGTGGTAACTAAGCAGCTACAGTTAACATGGACTCCAAGGCAGCAGATGGATGTCTAAGGTCAGAACCCTAACAGCTCCTTTCTCCAAGGTGGCCAGAGTACAATGGATTGTATCAACAGCACTGGATGTTGGGAATGGGCACTATTTAAAAGGTGAGGGGCGTGGTAACTAAGCAACTGCACCTGACATGGTCTGCTTGAAAGCTGCTGGCAAGAAAATTGACATTAACACTTAATATTAAATGTCTTTCATTTGGTGTATAAAAGAGTCTCCCAACAGAATGAGACTTAGGCCCTGAACCAGTCACAGGTCTCTATATGCAGAGAGACCACTGTGACAGTAATCCATTTACCGAGGGGCCTCAGGACCTTAAAGACCAGATTTTATCTGGAAATCATCTGTGGATTCAATGGTCCAATCCACCAGCATTCACATCTAATGTGAACTGATCTCCCAGGTTATTAGTAACATACACAGGTGATGATGTTGATGACATGTAGACTCTGGAGACAACGCATTTCCACAGCGATGACCTGTGAACAATGTTATGTGTATTGAGCACTGGGGTAGCTCCAGTCTAATGGCCGAAGAATTAACGATGTCCGCTACACGATATGGCCGCAGAAACCTTGAGCCCAAAGTTCCATAAGCACCCCTCCACTTGTTGTTACTAGTGGACACCCACACAGTCAGTCAGTCAGTCATTCACACACAGGTCTGGATCTAAACGTTTATTATCGGGCACGCGTACTTTTGGAAGAGGTAACCACCCAGATGGCCTGACAACAGAGTATCCACCACTTGACTACTCAAACTTACTCAGTAATCACAACTACCCTCCTCTGACTACCTCTCCCAGGGGGACACCAAGGTCTATCTACTATTAACCAGAGGAGTGGGAAGGTCTACACTGCTTGCCTCTGATAGTGAATCAGACACTTCATCAGGAAAACAGATGTTAAGGAGGAAAGGTTTACGCTCTGGTCGCCTCCCTCCAAATGACCAGGGGTATGCTGGTTCTTGATGGTTGTTACATTTTGGGGTAAAGATGGACAAACCCCTATGAAAGAACCCTTATGATCACAGTAAAAGCATGCTGCCATCCCACGGCGAAATGCAAGCGGCCTAGTATGAGGGGAAGCACCCCCGAACTGCATGGGCTTGTACACATGCACCTGTGGAACCTCTTCTTGAGGAAGAACTTTGGGAACCGGGTCACAGTTGTTATCTCCCTATGGCTTCTATCCACCCTAATAGCAAGGGCCATCATGGACTCCAGCAACTGAGCAGCAGCATGCTTAGCCAGAAAATCCCTCAGCCTATTACAAATACCCTCAGGAGTCAGAAATGACTCCTAAGAGCAGGATCATTCCACTGGGAGTCCGTGGCCCATTTCCAGAAGGCAGAGCAGTACTGGTCAGCTGGCTGCGCCCCCTGCTGGAACCTATAGAGTTTGGACTCAGCAAGGATGATGCCATTGAGATCACTATAGGACTTTGGCCAGAGCAGTAAAAACCTTGTCTAACGACCGCAATGACTGAGTCGGTAGGCACAGAGAAGTCCCAGGATTGGGGATCTTCCTGAAGGAGAGAGATAATTATCCCAGCTCTCTGTTCCTCACTCCTGAGAAACAAAAACAGAAGCTAAAGTATAGTTTCCAGGCCTCTCTGAAACCAATGAACTTATCTCTCTCACCAGAAAACCTTTCTGGGAGGGCAATGTTAGGTTCTAACTGTGTTTAGATGTGATCCGATCCTAGAAATCCAGCGATTTATTGCAGCTGCTGCACCACATGAGGATGCAGCTCAGTGACCTCTTGTGAGAGGGTCTGCATCAAGTGTGCAAGAGCCTGAATCATACTGACAAAAAATTTTAGGGGACTATTGATAATGTCACGCACGAAGTAGGATAAGTCCATGTACATAGCGTGACAGGTGCGCTCAGACCTACGATTGTCTGGCGCACTACGAAAACACCACGACCAAAAGGGGAAAACACCAGGGACACTATAACAATGGTGGGCCCTGTCACAAGAAATGGGTAAGATGGGACACCTCTTGCAGTCACCTGGAGGTGCATCCTGCACTCCTAGCCAGTCCGTATAAAGGTTTCGCACCTATCGTGGAGCAGGATACCTCAAACTCTAAGAAAACCCTGGAGTAACTCTGGCGAGTGAGCTAGCAGGTGAGTATCGCTAGTCCCACCGCTGCACTACTACAACACAAGGGAAAGGCAGATACACAGGGGGAAAATGATACAACACAAACTCCACAGCTGCAGTCAGACACCAAAGCAGCAGATGGATGGGTTAAGGTCATAACCCCAGCAGCTCCTTTCACCAAGGTGGCCAGAGTACAATTAATTTTATCAACAGCAATGAATGCTGGGAGTGGCCACTATTTAAAGGTGAGGGGTGTGGTAACTAAGCAGCTACAGTTAACATTGACTGCTGGAAAGCTGCTGGCAACAAAATAGCCATTAACCCTTCATACACCAAAGAAAAGAAACACATTTAATATTAAGAGTCTCCCAATAGAATGAGACTCCTGCCCTGAAAATTTCACATGTCTCTACATGCAGAGAGAAAATTGTGACAATATGATTTCTGAAATGATTTGTTCAGATACAAGTACTGCAAGTGAGATAGACAAGCAATTTTTACCATTGTCATCGCCCTCTAAGGGGTACTTTGCACGCTGCGATATCGCAAGCAGATTGCTGCGATGCCGAGCGCGATAGTTCCCACCCCCCGTCGCAGCAGCGATATCTTGTGATAGCTGCCGTAGCGAACATTATCGCTACGGCAGCTTCACATACACTTACCTGCCCTGCGACGTCGCTCTGGCCGGCGACCCGCCTCCTTTCTAAGGGGGCAGGTTGTGCGGCGTCACAGCGACGTCACCCGGCAGACAGCCAATAGAAGCGGAGGGGCGGAGATGAGCGGGACGTAAACATCCCGCCCATCTCCGTCCTTCCGCATAGCCGGCATGAGCCGCAGGACGCAGGTACGCTGATGTTCCTTGCTCCTGCGGCTTCTCACACAGTGATGTGTGCTGCCACAGGAACGAGGAACAACATCGTACCGTCGCTGCAGCTAAATTATGAAAATGTCGGACACTACACCGATTATACGATTACGACGCTTTTGCGCTTGTTAATCGTATCAAAAAGGATTTACACACTCAGACAGCGACGCTGGATGTGCGTCACTTTCGATTTGATCCCACAGACATCGCACCTGCGATGTCGGATGTCATAGTGTGCAAAGTACCCCTTAGAGTGATGATAAGATCTAACACCTTTGCAGCAAATGAGCAACTGCTCAGTCTACTGCTACTGCCACTGAGGTGGATTGAGTGTCTAATCATGCACTCCATGCAGGCCAGAAATTACCTCTAGCACGATTTTCCACGTGGACAATATTTTTAATAATGATTTTTCTTAATATTTTCTGTCCTTGACCTTGTAAATTCAATAGGTGATGGATAAGTAGGTCAACTTATAAGCTGCTCAATTCATTGACAGTCACCTAATCATGTGTTACTACAAAAATAGTATCTGGAGAAACATTTTGGAGCAGCCTCTTAATGGGTCTAAAAAAAAAAAAAAAAATAAAAAAAAAAAACTATCACCAGATTGCGTTGGTCTTGAGGTACTTTATGACACTTAGGTACACAGACGTAGTGACCTAGCAAAGTTTGCGCCTTACTGCTCTCCGCACCTAACTTGAATTGCCTCCCTCGCAATGATCCCACTTTACAAAATCAGGCCCTAGTAAATTATTTGAGTGAAAAACGTTTACTTGTACTATATTTACCCCAAAATTAACAAAAAAAATTAGGACAAATCTCTAGTCTTTTTTTAGGGCATGTGCCAGTCAAGTCAGAAGCTGCCTAACAAAAAGGTCTAGATTGGACTGAAAATATATGAACTACAAAATACTAGTAACAGTTACTAGACTTTAGTTAAGTTTGGTTTGGTACATTACTTATTGTTTTCTCACAATTGTACCTGCTGATTCTCAGTCTTTGTGTAGCTCTCCATAAGGAGGTTCTTGGCTCTTGGACAACTATTCTAATACTTATTTTCACTCTTCTGTAGTGATGAGCGAACCTTTCAAAGTTAAGTTTGCCGAGCCTTACCAAACAAACGATACATTCGCCGAACCGCTCGAATCTTTTCGAACCTCATTAGATTCAATGGAAGGCCAAACCTAAGGCAGAATAAACACCTTTAGGAGGGTCGAAAAGCTTCCAAAACAGTAAAAATACATTTTACATTGCAGTCCAACACTTTTGACATACTCATTAGCTTCCTAGACTATTGACATAAGAAATACTGAGGTGGATGAGAGCAGGTGTAGGGCGGGTGCTCCCCTACACCTGCCAGTACTGTATAGACAAGACAACTTTGAGACCCATCTTGAAGTCTTGATATTTAAAAACATTTCAGGCAGACAGCAAGACAATGGCATCAATTGCCCCTCCCCCCATTTCCCATAGTGTCTTTGCACAGCAGGGAGGTATGGTCCATGCAACACAGGATGTGGCCTGGCATTTCAATTTTAAAAATCAAGAGGTACATGACTGACAGGATTAGGCCTCTTGCTCCCACACCTCTGCTAGCACAGACAAGACACAACTTGGAGACCCATCTTTGACTGAAAGGTTTTTAAATCTAAAGACTCAGACAGCAGGACTGTGGCATCAATTGCCCCCCCCCCCCCCATTTCCCGCTACTATCTTTGCACAGCAGGGAGGTATGGTCCATGCAACACACAGGATGTGGTCTGGCATTTCCATTTTTGAAAGTGAGCACACAGCGACCCTGCTGTCTGCAACAGCACATCTAGGCCAGAATAGTGTCCTAGAAATTGATGTACAACCAGGTTGAGGATGTGAGCCATGCAAGGCACATTTGTGATGTCGCACAGGCGTAGTGACCCCACAAGGTTTGCAGCGATAGTTTAGTGTTGACAGCCATTGATCAAACTTGGCCTGGATAGTGGTCCACAGCTCTGCAGCTGTGTGACTGCGTTCTCCGATGCAGATTAATTTAAGCACTGCCTGATTGCATTGACTTAGACACAGGAAGTGGCCTGGCATTTCAATTATAAAAATCAACAGGTGCATGAGTGACAGGATTAGGCCTCATTCTCCCACATCTCTGGCACTACAGGCAAAAGACAATTTGGAGATCCTACTTGGAGTCTACACATTTCCAATAATTATGGTCAGACAATAGAAAAAGTGGCAACAATTGGCACAGACTACAAATAGTCCAATGCTACAACATTGTTGTGTGGAACCAGCCCTGTAACAAAACCAGAACCTGTATTTCTACCTTAGCAAGAGACACCAAGATGACAGACAGGTATAAGCCTCTTGCTCCCAGAGCCCTGCACTACAGACAAAAGACAATTTGAAGACCCTTCTTGAGTCTCCACATTTCCAAAAATTATGGTCAGGCAACAGGAAAAGTGGCAACAATTGGCACAAACTACATATAATCCAACTCCGCAACATGGCTGTGAAGTTACGTTCACCAGAGACAGCAAGATGACCAACAGGCATAGGCCTCTTGCTCCAAGAACCCTGGAACTACACCCTTGCCTAGTCTGCACAGTCTGGGAATAAGGTTGCAAAGTAATTGGACATCCATGACTTGTTCATCTTTTTGAAAGTTAGGCGGTATACAGTTTCAGGGGCCATCCGGATGTGCTTATCCATCAATACACCACCAGTAGCGCTTAAGACACGTTCTGAGAGAATGCTGACTGCCGGGCAGGCCAAAACTTCCAAGGTGTGTCTGGCGAGCCCAGGCCAGTCTTGCATTTTTGAAGACCAAAAAGCAAAAGGATCCAAAGCCCCAATTATGGCATTGATATTGAGCTCTAGATACTTCTGCACCATCCTCTCCAGTCACTCACTATGGGTTAGACTTCTAATCTGTTCCACTGGTACATGCAATGGTGTTATGATCCAGAACCATGGAAGACTACAATAGATCATTGGCAAAAAAGGTGACAAGAGCATTGGCAACTAATCTGGCCGCCATCCCCTTACTAACCATCAACACTAGAAGCAGCTGAGGGGTGAACTAACATCCTATGCACTGCGAACCCAGCCGGGGAACTAGCTATCCTAAATTAAGGAAAGATGAATAACTCCCTGCCTCAGAAATAGACCACAAGGGTATAGCAAGCCCCTCACATTCAAAGACTACGGTGATATAGGAAAACACAATACACAGATAGATGATAGGATTAGCAAAGGTGAGGCCCCATTGACTAAATAGGAAAGGATAGGAAAGGGGCTGATGGTGGCCAGTGAAAAACCCTACAAAAATCCAAATTCCTGATAGTACAAAAAGTCCTCAGATCGCTAGATCTGAACTCCGTCTTATATCAGGCGCTCTTGTCAAACCAATGAACAGAAAGCAGGAAAAATTACAAATTCAAGAAGCAACAAACACATGGGCTAATAGAAGCAATACTCCAAACATAGCTGCAAGGAGCTTCCCAGCTAAGCACAGAGAAGGAAGATTCCTGCAAGCTAATGAACTGACAACCACAGTAAATGACAAACCCAGATAAGAACAAAAAGAACACAACAACATAAGAAAGAACCAAGCAATTATCTGGGGAAGATGTGGTCTGGATCAAGATGAGAAGGCTGGTAACTAAATAACAAATGAGAAGCGGCTCAGCCTGCTAGCAGAACAAGGTTTAAATAGGCAGAGAGTTCGCAATGGAAATGCCCATTGCTCCAGCACACATGGTCTCTGTCCAAACCATTCCTGGCCACAAGAGGGAGCCTCACAGCAGCTAAAGCATAACTGACATTCACAACAGTACCCCCCCCCTCTTTTGAGGAGGGGTCACCGAACCCTCACCAATGCCACCGGGTCGCTCAGGATGAGCATGATGGAAGGCGCAAACCAACCTGTCCACATGAATGTCAGAAGCCACAACCCAAGAGTTATCCTCCTGCCCATAACCCTTCCATTTCACAAGGTACTGAAGCTTCCGCCTACAGCGACGGGGATCCTGAATTTTTTCAACCTTATACTCCAGATCCCCTTGTACCAAAACAGTGTCAGGAGGCACTGATGCAGGAACTGTTGGCTCCACATGTCTCATCAACAAGGACTTATGGAAGACATTGTGAATCTTAAATGACACAGGCAGAGCCAAACGGAGAGATACAGGGTTGATAATCTCCGCAATCTTATAAGGTCCAATAAATATGGGATAAAATTTAGGAGATTGAACTCTCATAGGAATATTTTTAGAGGACAACCACACCATGTCCCCCACTTTAAACCGGGGACCAACAGTTCGACGCCGATTGGCAAACTTTTGGGCAGTTTCTTTCGATTGAATCAATTTATCCACTACCTGCCCCTAAATCTGCTGCATTCTGTTTACCACAGAATTCATCCCCGGACAGTCAGACGCCTCAAGCTGCCCCGAGAAGAACCTGGGGTGATACCCAAAACTGCAAAAAATGGAGACACCAATGTGGTAGAGCTAGCCCTATTGTTAAGGGCAAATTCAGCCAAAGGCAAAAACGAAACCAAATCCTCCTGATCCGCAGAAACAAAACACCGTAAATAGGTCTCCAGGGTCTGGTTAGCCCTTTCAGTCTGATCATTGGTCTGAGGATAAACCGCCGAGGAGAGAGACAGAACACCCAATCTGGAACAAAATATCCTCCAAAATATGGATACAAACTGCACTCTCCTCTGTCAGAAATAATGTTTTCGGTAATACCATGCAAACGAACAACATGTTGGAAAAACAAAGGCACCAACTCTGATGAAGACAGCAACTTAGATAGGGGAACTAAGTGAACCATCTTAGACCCGCAACACACATCCGTGTAATTTGTACGTGTGTGGTACGTATTTGCACGTACCGGAGACACGTACACACGGAGACCCATGTTATTCAATGGTAGATGGCACACACACGTAAAATCACACGGAATGTGTGTCTTTGTGGTAAGTACGTGTGTGCACTTTTCTACACGGACGACATGTCAGTTTTTGGCCGGCAACACACAGGCACGGACCAGCTTTAGTCTATGGGTCCGTGCCTGCACGGACCGCACACGGAGTATGTCCGTGTTCAGCACGTATCGTCCGTGTCCGTTTTTAATCACGAAATCTGAAACACTTGTTACCAATCAGGTCAATTGATGGCAATCAACACCAGGATCTCATGATGAATGAACGCACACGTACGTATTTTATGTCAATACGGACATTCCCCACACACACACACGTCTCACATACGCCATCACACAGATGCCATACGTACCGGAGAAACGCCCCAAAAATACGGAACATTGACCCGAAAAATGGACCATGTCATACGGACTTTTTTTTGCGGAAGTAAGTTTTAGGCCTTAGAGAATCTATCACAGCTCACCCAAATCACAGTCATTTTCTGAGAGACGGGAAGCTCTGAATTAAAATCCATAGAGATGTGCGTCCAAGGTCTCTTAGGTACCGGCAAAGTCAATAATAGCCCACTAGAACGTGAACAACAGGGCTTGGACCTAGAACAAACTCCACACGACTGCACAAAACGACGGACATCTCGGGACAGGGAAGGCCACCAAAAAGAGCGTCTCACAAGATCCAGAGTACCAAAAATGCCAGATGACCCGCCACAACAGAGCAATGAACCTCAGAGACAACTCTGTCTCTCCATTGGTCTGGGACAAAAAGTTTCCCTGTAGGACATCTCAGGTTTATCCCCCTGAAATTCCGCCAGTGCCAACCGCAGATCAGGCGAAATAGCCGAGAAAACTACACCATCATTCAGGATAGTAGACGGTTCGGCAACCTCCAAAGAGTCAGCACAGAAACTCCTGGAAAGGTCATTGGCCTTAACATTCTTGGTGCCTGGCAAAAAAGAGACCACAAAATTAAACCGAGTAAAAAACAAAAGCCCACCTGGCCTGCCGAGGATTTAACCACTTTGCAGATTCCAGATAGGTAAGATTCTTGTTGTCCGTAAGCACCACAACTTGATGTCTAGCCCCTTCCAACGAATGTCTCCATTCTTCAAAACGCCCACTTCATAGCCAATAATTCCCGGTTGCCCACATCATAATTCCGTTCAGAAGGAGCAAACTTCCGAGAAAAAAAGGCACAGGGCTTAAGTTTACCCGAAATAGAGTCTCGTAAAGACAGAACAGCACCTGCTCCGATCTCTGAGGCATCGATCTCAACTTGAAATGGGCGATACACATCAGGTTGCTGCAGGACTGGGGCAGAAGTGAACAGCCTTTTAAGCTCCTGGAAGGCCACAATGGCCTCTGGGGTCCAATTCTCAGCATAAGCTCCCTTCTTGGTCAAATCTGTCAGAGGTTTGACAATGGCAAAAAAATTGGCTATAAATTTATGGTAAAAATTTGAAAACCCCAAAAACTGCTGCAGGGATTTTAGAGAAGTCAGTTGCACCCAGTCGTAAATAGCCTAAACCTTAAACCGGGTCCATTTCGATAGCGGAGGGAGACAAAATGAACCCCAAAAAGGAAATCCTTTGCACCCCAAAGAGGCACTTTGACCCCTTAACGTACAGTGCATTATCCTTGAGTATCTGAAAAACAGCCCATACTTGCCCAACATGAGAGTCCCAATCATCAGAAAAAAATCAAGATGTTATCCAAATAGACAATCAAAAATGTACCATTAAGGTCCCGGAAAATGTCATTTATGAAGGCCTGGAAGATGGAGGGGGCATTAGTGAGCCCAAAAGGCATCACTAGGTACTCAAAATGCCCCTCAGGAGTATTAAAAGCCGTCTTCCATTCATCACCCTGCTTAACCCCTTCACCCCTGGCCACTAAAACACCCTAATGACCGGGCCATTTTTTGCAATTTTGACCAGTGTCACTTTGACAGGTTATAACTCTGGAACGCTTCAACGGATCCTGGCGATTCTGAGATTGTTTTTTCGTGATATATTGTACTTCATGTCAGTGGTAAATTTAGGCCGATATTTTTTGCGTTTATTTGTGAAAATTTAGGAAATTTGGTGAAAATTTTGAAAATTTCGCAATTTTCAAACTTTGAAAATTTATTCCCATAAATCTGAGAGATATGTCACACAAAATAGTTACTAAATAACATTTCCCACTTGTCAACTTTACATCAGCGCAATTTTCGAAACAAATTTTTTTTCCGTTAGGAAGTTAGAAGGGGTCAAAGGTCATCAGCAAATTCTCATTTTTCCAACAAAATTTACAAAATAATTTTTTTTAGGGACCACATCACATTTGAGGTGACTTTGAGAGGCCTAGGTGACAGAAAATACCCAAAAGTGACCCCATTCTAAAAACTACACCCTTCACACTGCTCAAAACCACATCCAATAAGTTTATTAACCCTTTAGGTGCTTCACAGGAACCAAAGCAATGTGGAAGGAAAAAATGAAAATTTTACTTTTTAACACAAAAATGTTACTTTAGCCATAAAATGTTCATTTTTACAAGGGAGAAAAGAAAAAGTACACAATACAATTTATTGTGCATGTTCTCCTGAGTACGCTGATACCCCATATGTGGTAAAAATCAATTGTTTGGGCGCACGGCAGAGCTCGGAAGGGAAGGAGCGCCATTTGAATTTTTGAGTGCAAAATTAGCTGCACTCATTAGCGGACGCCATGTCGGGTTTGAAGACCCCCTGAGGTGCCTAAACAATAGAGCTCCCCCACAAGTGACCCCATTTTGGAAACTAGAGCCCTCAAATAATTTTTCTAGATGTTTGGTGAGCACTTTGAACCCCTGGGGGCTTCACAGAAGTTTATAGCGTTGAGCCGTGAAAAGAAAAAACATTTTTTTTACAACAAAACGGTTGCTTCAACTAGGTAGCTTTTTTTTTCACAAGGGTAACAGGAAAAAATGCACCATAAAATGTATTGTGCATTTTCTCCTGAGTACGCAGATACCTTATATGTGGTGGAAATCAAATGTTTGGACACACGGCAGTGCTCGGAAGGCAAGGAGCGCCATTTGAATTTTTGAGTGCAAAATTAGCTGCACTCATTAGCGGACGCCATGTGGGGTATGAAGACCCCCTGAGGTGCCTAAACAATGGAGCCCCCCACAAGTGACCCCATTTTGGAAACTAGAGCCCTCAAATAATTGTTCTAGATGTTTGGTGAGCACTTTGAACACCTGGGGGCTTCACAGAAGTTTATAGCGTTGAGCCGTGAAAAGAAAATTTTTTTTTTTACCACAAAACTGTTGCTTCAACTAGGTAGCTTTTTTTTTCACAAGGCTATCAGGAAAAAATGCACCATAAAATGTATTGTGCATTTTCTCCTGAGTACGCAGATACCTCATATGTGGTGGAAAGTAATTGTTTGGGCGCATGGCGGGGCTCAGAAGAGAAGGAGCGTCATTTGACAGCAAAATTGGTTGGAATCATTAGCAGACGCCATGTCACGTTTGGAGACCCCCTATGGTACCTAAACAGTGGAGCTCCCCCACAAGTGACACCATTTTGGAAACTAGAGCCCTCAAATAATTTTTCTAGATGTTTGGTGAGCACTTTGAACACCTGGGGGCTTCACAGAAGTTTATAGCGTTGAGCCGTGAAAAGAATTTTTTTTTTTTTTACCACAAAACGGTTGCTTCAACTAGGTAGCTTTTTTTTCACAAGGGTAACAGGAAAAAATGCACCATAAAACGTATTGTGCAATTTCTCCTGAGTACGCAGATACCTCATATGTGGTGGAAAGTAATTGTTTGAGCGCATGGCGGGGCTCAGAAGAGAACGAACGCCATTTGAATTTTCAAACGCACAGACGCAGTGCACTGATCGGCCGCTGCAGGACGCACGGTCGGATGCGATAAAAAAAAGCGTCGGGGGATACGTAAAAAAAAAAGAGTCACGCCAAAAATTGACCATGGATGCCGATCCGTTATCTGCATCCCTAATCAGCGCTCGGCGGGACGCACGGACGGATGTGATACAAAAAGCGTCGTGAATACGGAAAAAAGTCACGCCAAAAACTGACCACGGATGCAGATCCGTTATCTGCATCCCTGATCAGCGCTCGGCGGGACGCACGGACGGATGCGATACAAAAAGCGTCGTGAATACGGAAAAAAGTCACGCCAAAAACTGACCACGGATGCAGATCCGTTATCTGCATCCCTGATCAGTGCTCGGCGGGACGCACGGACGGATGCGATACAAAAAGCGTCGTGAATACGGAAAAAAGTCACGCCAAAAATTGACCATGGATGCCGATCCGTTATGTGCATCCCTGATCAGCGCTTGGCGGGACGCACGGACGAATGCCATACAAAAAGCGTCGGGGATACGGAAAAAAAAGTCACGCCAAAAATTGAGAAGGGATGCCGATCCGTTATCTGCATCCCTGATCAGCGCTTGGCGGGACGCACGGACGGATGAGGTGTAAAAATGGACAGGGGATACGGAAAAAAAAAAAAAAAGTTATACTCACAGTACCCAGAGGACTAGCAGGAGGATCAACGTCGGGGGAGAGCAGAGGGGGAGGGGGGAGAGCAGAGGGGGAGGGGGGAGAGCAGAGGGGGAGACCGGAGAGGGAGCTGCAGAAGCAGAATAGAGATAATGGGGGAGGCAGTCAGATCGCGGGGGGAGCAGATCGGGATGGAGGGGGGGTTGGGGGTTGGGGGGAGCAGATCGCGGGGGGGGCACGGCAGGGGCTATCACGGCAGCGCGCAGGGGCACCACGGGAGCGCGCAGGGGCACCACGGGAGCGCGCACGGCTGCAAAGTGAGCACAGTACTCACGTGCAGCAGCAGCAGCAGCGGTGACCCCAGCTACGGCGGCGGCAGCAGCAGCGGTGGCGTGGTACTACAAGTACCAGCCACTGCACGCTGCAGACATGTTGGGGGAGGGCTCGCAGGCCAGCACAGGCCTGGGGAGGGCGGCCACCGGCAGATCAGACCGCCCCACTGCACACGGATTGGAGCGATTGCGCGTCATAGCACGATCGCTCCAATCAGTGCTGCAGGGGCTGGGGGCGGCATGTTTGAGGTCCACCTATGATATGCTGCAGCAGCTGCGGCATCTCATAGCTGGATCTCACAGGATCGCACTAATTCGGGCATTATTTTTGCCGAAATTATTGCGATCGATGTGGTTGGCGGTTCAGATTTGAACAGCCAATCACATCGATCGTCGATAGGGGGTGGCGATGCCGCCCCCCCCTGGGGTCAAGCAAAGGTCCCCTGCTGTAAGAAACAGCAGGGGACATCATTTGAAAGCCGTTGCTATGGCCACGGCAATCAAATGAAGTTTAGGCAGTAAAATTACGTCCCTGGTCGTTAAGTCACGTTAAAATAGGACGTAATTTTACTGCCCGCGGTCGTGAAGGGGTTAATACGGATGAGATTATACGCACCCTTAAGATCCAGTTTCTTAAACCATTTGGCACTCTTCACTCTAGAGAAAAGATCCGACATCAGAGGCAAAGGGTACTGATATTTGATCGTGATTTTATTAAGAAGGCGGTAATCAATACAAGGTCTCAACGACCCATCTTTCTGCGCAACAAAGAAAAAGCCAGCACCCAAAAGTAGAAGATGAGGGCCGAATGTGCCCCTTCTCCAATGATTCCCTGATGTATGACCGCATGGCATCATGTTCGGGCACAGACAAGTTGAAAATCCGCCCCTTGGGAAATTTACAACCGGGCACCAACTCAATGGAACAGTCGTAGTCCCGGTGTGGGGGCAGAGAATCAGATTCCTGGTCATTAAATACATCACGGAAATCAGACAAGAAAGCCGGAACATCAACTGTCTGAGCAGACGTGGACGACACAAAGGTCCTGATGCACACCTTGACAATCCCAACTAGCTACCGACAAGGATCTCAAGTCAAGGACTGGATTATGGGTCTGCAACCATGGAAATCCTAGTACCAGAGTATCCTGTAAATTATGCAATACTAAAAATTTACAAGTTTCCTGATGCGCTGGTGCAACTCTCATAGGCACCTGGGTCCAAAATTGGGGTTTATTTTCTGCCAAAGGGGTAGCATCAATGCCCCTTAAAGGAATAGGAGTTTGCAAAGGAATTATGGGGAAACCACAATCCCTAGCAAACCCAAAATCCATCAAATTGAGCGCTGCCCGAGTCCACAAAGGCCAGTGCAGAAAATGAAGACAATGAGCAAATTAGTGTGACAGACAAGAAACTTTGGTTGCAAAGAACCCACAGTAACAGAACTAGCCAATATCCTTTCACGTTTAGGGCAGACAGATGTTATGAGAAGCGTCTCCATAATAGAAGCACAGTCTATTCTTCCATCTGAACCCCTGCCGACCAGCATTAGAGAGGACCCTATCACACTCCATAGGCTCCAAAGGCTGTTCCACAAGCACAAAATCAGCAGGTATCTTCCTGTGCTCACGTAAACGCCTATCAATCTGAATGGCTAAGGTCATAGAGGCATCAAGACCAGAAGGAACGGGGAATCCCACCATTACATCCTTCACATTATCAGCAATACCCTTCCGAAAAAGAGCCGCAAGCGCGTCATCATTTTATTTGGTAAGGACCGACCACTTTTGAAATTTCTGACAAAAAGTTTCTGCAGAATCCAGACCCTGAGTTAAGGACAACAAGGCCTTTTCTGCTTGGTCCACAATATTGGACTCGTCATATAATAATCCCAAGGCCTGAAAAAAGGAGTCCACATCACTGAGAATCGGATCATCAGACGCCAAAGAGAAGGCCCAGTCCTGAGGGTCACCATGCAGTAAGGAGATGACAATCTTGACCTGCTGTATGGGATTCCCTGAGGACTTAGGGTGCAGGTCAAAAACTTTACAATTATTTTTGAAGCTCAAAAATCTCCACCTATCTCCCGAAAAAAATTCAGGAACGGGAACCTTGAGCTCTGCAAGGGGAATCCGTGCAAGATAAGACACTATATGATGAACCTTAGCATCAAGATGAGCAACACGCTCACGCAATTCATCCATGCTAGGAAAAAAAAAAAAATCTTCCACAGAACAGAGAAAAAAAAACAAAAAAAACATTTTTCTGCAGACACTTTTTTTTTTCTTTTTTTCCTTCTTAAGAGTAACCTTTAAATTTTAGGCCGGTTCTACCGTTATGATCCAGAACCATGGAAGATCACAATAGATCATTGACAAAAAAAAGTGACAAGAGCATTGGCAACTAATCTGGCCGTCATCCGCTTACTAAACAACCATCAACACTAGAAGTAGCTGAGGGGTGAACTAACATCCTATGCACCGCAAACCCAGCCGGAGAACTAGCTATGCAAAAGGAAGGAGAGATAAATAACTCTCTGCCTCAGAAATAGACCGCAAAGGTATAGCAAGCCCCCCACATTCAAAAACTACGGTGATATAGGGAAAACACAATACACAGATGGATGATAGGATTAGCAAAGGTGAGGCCCCATTGACTAAATAGGAAAGGATAGGAAAGGGGCTGATGGTGGCCAGAGGAAAACCCTACAAAAATCCAAATTCCTGATAGTACAAAAAGTCCTCAGATCGCTAGATCTGAACTCCGTCCTATATCAGGCGCTCTTGTCAAACCAACGAACAGAAAGCAGGAAAAATTACAAATTCAAGAAGCAACAAACACATGGACTAATGGGAGCAATACTCCAAACATAGCTGCAAGGAGCTTCCCAGCTAAGCAACAGAGAGGGAAGATTCCTAGATTCCTGCAAGCCAATGAACTGACAATAACCACAGTAAATGACAAACCCAGATAAGAACAAAAAGAACACAACATCATAAGAAAGAACCAAGCACTTATCTGGGGTAGATGTGGTCTGAATCAAGATGAGAAGGCTGGTAACTAAAGAACAAATGAGAACCGGCTCAGCCTGCTAGCAGACCAAGGTTTAAATAGGCAGAGAGTTAGCAATGGAAACGCCCATTGCTCCAGCATTCCTGGTCTCTGTCCAAACCATTCCTGGCCACAAGAGGGAGCCTCAAAGCAGCTAAAGCATAACTGACATTCACAACACAATGGTTTAAGAAATGTGTGCCAAATCTCATGAAATTGCTTCTGCCACTTGAACTGCTGCTGCTAATGATTCTGCATTGGCAACGCGTCATTCCTGTGGTTGGAATTCTAGAACTGTTATGCACGTGTGGCGCTCCTGACCTGGTCAGGCACCACTGAGTACTGCACCCATGATGGGTGAGTGCACACAAGTAATCCCAAAGGCTGAGTAGGGTGTGTACGCCAGACACATAGTAACCAGGTCTCACACACACACACACACACACACCACACACCTTAGAGGGGACCCCTGGGCAGACCCAGGAGGGGGCGTGGCCTCTACATCTCAGCTTCTTGTGCGGTAGTGGGGCTGGAAGCTAGAGTGTGCAGTGGCAGTCAAAGGAGTAGGAGTGGAGAAGCCGAGTGAAGTGTAGACGCAGAAGAGCGGGAACACTGGTCAGACCCTGCACGTGTAGTGGCTGCTGGCGGGGGAGAAGATTATCATACAGTCAGTCTGAAAGACACCTGAAGAGAGAGCAGTAAGGAGTTGGGTACGAAGACTCCTGGTAATGATGCACGCACGGGGCACAGGTCCCTAGAGTCAGACATCCATTTAGTGGTCTGCTAAATCCTGCAGGTGGAGGGACTAGAGGTTCCACACCAACCAATACAGAGCCCAAGCATCAGCAGCAACGAGGTGGCCCATAAGGAGGATCGAGCCTGGAGCCATCTTTTCCTTGGTCCACGCTGCCAGCAAACGGGTCAGAAAGGGGAGAAAAGGCAGCTGCGACTTCCCTGGATGAATCCCACGGTGTTATGATCCGGAACCGTGGAAGACCACCATAAATCATTGGTAAAAGGTGACAAGAGCATTGGCAACTAATCTGGCCGCCATCCCCTTACTAACCATCAACACTAGAAGTAGCTGAGGGGTAAACTAACATCCTGTGCACCGCGAACCCAGCCGGAAAACTAGCTATCCTAAAGGAAGGAAAGCTGAATAACTCTCTGCCTCAGAAAATAGATAAAGAATAGTAAGCCCCCCCCATTCAAAGACTGCGGTGATATAGGAAAACACAATACACAGATATATGATAGGATTAGCAAAAGGTGAGGCCCTACTGAATAAATAGGACAGGAAAGGGACTGATTGTGGCCAGAGAAAAACCCTGCAAAAATCCAAAAACTTGATCGTACAGTCATGGCCAAAAGGTTTGAGAATGCTACAAATATTAATTAATTTTTTACAAAGTCTACTGCTTAAGTTTTTCCAACGGCAATTTGCATATACTCCATAATGTCATAAATAGTGATCAGCTTAAAAGCAATTACTTGCAAAGTCAATATTGGCTAAGAAAATGATCTTTAACCCCAAAAACACATTTCAACATCATTGCATTCTTGCCTTAAAAAGGAGCAGCTAACATTGTTTTAGTGATTGTTCCATTAACACAGGTGTGGGTGTTTGAGGACAGGGCTGGCGATCAATTAGTCAGGATTAAGTAAGAATGACACTACTGGACACTGGTGCTTGGTATCATTGTTTCTCTTCAGTTAACCATGGTTCTCTAAAGAAACATGTGCAGCCATCATTGCTCTGCACAAAAAGGGCCTAACAGGGAAGAGTATCGCAGCTACAAAGATTGCACCTCAGTCAACAATCTATCGCATCATCAAGAACTTCAAGGAGAGAGCTTCCATTGTTGCCAAAAAGGCTCCTGGGCGCCCAAGAAGGACCAGCAAATGCCAGGACCATATCTTAAAACTGTTTCAGCTGTGGGATCGGACTACCAGCAGTGCCAAGCTAGCTCAGCAATGGCAGCAGGCTGGTGTGAATGCTTCTGCACGCACTGTGAGGCGGAGACTGCTTGAGCAAGGCCTGGTTTCAAGGAGGGCAGCAAAGAAGCCACTTCTCTCCAGAAAAAACATCAGGGACCGACTGATATTCTGCAAAAGGTACAGGGAGTGGACTGCTGAGGACTGGGGTAAAGTCACTTTCTCAGATGAATCCCCTTTTCGATTGTTTGGGGCATCTGGAAAACAGCTTATTAGGAGAAGAAGAGGTGAGCGCTACCACCAGTCTTGTCTCATGCCAACTGTTAAGCATCCTGAAACGATGTGTAGGGTTGCTTCTCAGCCAAGGGAATCGGCTCACTCACAGTCTTGCCTAAAAACACAGCCATGAATAAAGAATGGTACCAGAATGTCCTCCAAGAGCAACTTCTCCCAATTGTGCAAGAGCAGTTTGGCGCCCAACAATGCCTTTTCCAGCATGATGGAGCACCTTGCCATAAAGCAAAGGTGATCACTAAATGGCTCATGGAACAAAACAGAGATTTTGGGTCCATGGCCTGGAAACTCCCCAGATCTTAATCCCATTGAGAACTTGTCAGCAATCATCAAGAGACGGGTGGACAAACAAAAAACAACAAATTCTGGCAAAATGCAAGCATAGCTGTCCATTCTTGCATAAGCAATCAGTCAGGATTTGGTACAGAAGTTGATTGAGAGCATGCCAGGGAGAATTGCAGAGGTCCTGAAGAGGAAGGGTCAACACTGAAAATATTGACTTGCTACATTAACTCATTCTGTCAATATAACCTTTTGGTACTCATAATATGATTGCAATTATATTTCTGTATGTGATGTAAACATCAGACAAACAATTAAAAACCAGAGGGCTACAGATCATGTGAAAATATGATTTTGGTGTCATTCTCAAAACTTTTGTCCATGACTGCACAAAAGGCCCTCAGATCACTAGATCTGAACTCCGTCCTATACCAGGCGCTCTTGTCATACCAATGAACAATGAGCAGGAAGCAGGAACCATTACAAATTTAAGAAGCAACAAACACATGGACTAATAGGAGCCATACTCCAAACATAGCTGCAGGGAGCTTCCCAGCTAAGCAACTGAGAGGGAAGATCCCTGTATGCAAATAAACTGACAATAACAACAGTAAATGACAAACTCAGATAAGAGCAAAAAGAACCCAACAACAAATAAAGAGCCAAGCACTTTTCTGGGGTAGATGTGGTCTGGAGCAGGATGAAGCAGGCTGGTGAACAAAGAACAACTGACATCCGGCATAGCCCGCTAGCAGACCAGGGTTTAAATAGGCAGAGAGTTAGCAATGGAAGCGCCCATTGCTCAACACACCTGGTCTCTGTCCAAACCATTCTTGGCCACAAGAGGGAGCCTCACAGCAGCAAAAGCATAACTGACATTCACAACACTACGGTACTTTGTCAGGGGTTGTCCGAAACAAGAAGTGCTAGGAAGGAGAGTCAGCAGTCACCGCTATACCAGCCTGAAGGATACCTGGTTCTCTCTGGTTCATCACAGTATTGCCCAGGTTACCTCACGCTACCACCAGAAAGTGAGTAAACAGTTGAAAGACATTTCTGGACTGAGACAGTTCTTCTGCGACCTGTTCCACACACATACACCCGAGCCCCTGGGGCCAGCCTCACTCTCAGGAGGCCATACCATCTAGCTGCGGATACCATCAGCCCCAGATGCTCGTTAAACTGCA
The DNA here is from genome assembly GCF_048569485.1 of Anomaloglossus baeobatrachus. Lineage (NCBI taxonomy): Eukaryota > Metazoa > Chordata > Amphibia > Anura > Aromobatidae > Anomaloglossus > Anomaloglossus baeobatrachus. Next base: position 633,551,943 of record NC_134355.1, read on the forward strand.
GTGGCGGTCACCCCTCACCCTGACTGCGAACCGAGAGTGGCGTCATGACTCCTATGAAAGCAAACCTGACATACCTGTGACCAGAGCACGTCCCCACAGAGAAGTCCCCGCGGCGTCCCTAGAAGTGGAGTGGGGTCCCGGAGGTTACCGCTGCAGCACTGTGGCGGGTGACTCATCTGGCGTCATGAACAGGATAAGGACTAGACCTGTTAAGACAGGTGACCGTGCGCCTTGGAGGTCCGTTCAGAAAATTTGGACCGCCGCCATATTGACATTGCAAAAGCGCGCGAAATTAAAGACGGCAGCCCGCGCAGAAAAAGAAGTAACCGCCCACAAAGAGGTGGGGTTGACCCAGAACCCCTGGAGTGCTCTGGCCCCGCGAGAACAGGAAGATGGGGGCGTATCTGACCCTGGACGGCGAGAATGTCACAGTCGGGTGCAGGAAGCGAAGTGGAGCGTGTAAGGAGAACCTGGTGAACGGCGAGCAAGGCAAGATGGCGTCTGCAAGCGGTGACCAGGAAGAACTGGGATGGACCAGGCCGATGACTGCCGCTGAGCTGAAGGCTGAAGTCGGGAGGATGGCCGACAGGATGAAGGAGCAGAGCAGGTGGGAGATAGCCGTGTGGAGGAAGGAGATGGTGCTGGCCATAAGGAATCTACAGATGCTGGTGCAGAGAGGCCCACTTGTAGGTGCCGCCCACGCCCATCTGGAATCCACACCAGCGATCGTGACCCTGCTGCAGGGCATCTCTGGCCTAGCCGTGGGTGAGTCCCACACTGCCCCTGCCCGATCGAGTGTGCTGACCCCACCGGCTTTGCTACCAGAGGCCGATGCGATCCCGGATGCGATCCCTGCTATGACGTCCAGAACGGTGCCTACGGCCAGACCAGGCCACAACGCCTTCTGCCCCGGCCAGACCAGACTAGGCCGCGACGCCTCCTGTCTCAGTCAGATGAGACCAGGTCGCAATGCTGTCTACCCTGTTTGCCCGACCAGAAGCGGTCACAGTGCCCCAGTCGCTGACTGGGGATGCCACCCATATGCTCCTGCCAGAAGCGGCCGAAGAAGTGGCTCGACTAAAAAGGGACTTAAAAACTCAGTTCCCGGCGCACCTGGTGGACAAGTACCTGGTCCCCAAGCTGCCATCCAGACATGCAGTGGTCCCAGCACCCTCCATGTCAGAGAGGGGTCCACCCCCCTGGCAAGCTGATGAAAGCTCATCTCCGAAGCCGCTGCCAGAGCAACCGGAGGAGGTCGCAGCATCCCCTGCCGAGGAAGAAGACCTGACAGACAGCCTACATGCCTAGTATGTGTTGAGGAGGACCTTTCCATCAAATACTTAACCTCTTGACAAGGGATTGTGGGAAATATGTCGATTTGCCTTACATAATTCAGGTTTCAGATCATAAACATGACACAGATATAAAGATGGCTGACATTTCCTGTTCACCACACCTTGCTTGGAATGCAAGGAATGTCGATATGAAAGAAGACCGCCATATAAGGGAAGACCCCTGGTCAAGCTAGAAGACCAACCCACAGATCAGATGACATCATAGACCAAACCATTAGCATGGATCCACTAAATGACGTCCCTCCCATCACCATGGTTTCATCCACTAGAGTCAGACCCGCCCATCAACAGCAACACGGATCTCCCCATTGGCTAGCTCATGAACTGTCCCACTAAATGTGCATATCTGAACTTGTGTATGCCCCTAGCCTATATCAAGAGGACGCATGCTCTTCCCTGTTCTGTTCGGTGCTATCTTTACTGTGACCAAGAAGAGATTTCATATCCGACTGTGTCTGGTGTGAATTCTTTTATGCATGCACTCGGTCCATACCAATTCGGCCAGGCAGTAGGCAACTAGTGATCTCTGGTTAAGAGTTCACCTCAACATTATTGGCGCCAACGTGGAGCCATCAGACGTCGACACCCGAAAACCCTTGGAATCGGCAATTGGAACGGCAGGACGAGCTCCACACCTTGAGAAAGGAGATTGATCGCCTCCTAACATTATTTTGCACGGTAAGTCTGCTGATTTTTATAATCTGTAGTCTTCCCTGTGTGATCTCGGGGTGTGTGGCACTGATTGCCTGACTGTTAGAGTTGAGCGCGGTTCGAGGTTTTCCAGTTCGTGGCTCGAGTGATTTTGGGGGCTGTTCTAGATCGAATTAGAACTCGAGCTTTTTGCTAAAGCTCGATAGTTCTAGATACATTCGAGAACGGTTCTAGCAGCAAAAAGACCAGCTAATTCCTAGCTGGCTTTCCGCTGTAATAGTGTAAGTCACTCTGTGACTCACACTATTATGAAATTTCAGTGTATAGTGTGCGGGAACAGTGCATTCAGATCACTGCTGTATGGATAATGGCGATCGCCATTTTTTTTTTTCCTTGTCTTCCTTCCCTAAGCGCGCGCGTGTAGTGGGGCGGGCCAGCATGTCAGCCAATCCCAGACACACACACAGCTAAGTGGACTTTTAGCCAGAGAAGCAACGGCATGTGTGATAGGATGTCCATGTCACATGTCCCTGCATTATAAAACCGGACATTTTCCTCCAGCACGCCATTATCTGTCTTCTGCGTCCTTGGTGTCAGTCATCACTGGCGCAGCTCCTATCGCCGATACTGCTGTGTACGCTCCATACACAGCGCTGTACAGCATAGGGATAGCACTTTCTATCAGTCCTTTTAAGGGCTCATACCGGCAGGGTCAGAGCCATAGGTGACAGGTCCGTGAAAACAGAGTTTAAGAGCTACACAAGATGACAGCGTCTGTGTAGCTAAGGTCAGGGATTTCCTTGCTGCATTTCCCCATTAGGAGGGATAGAAAGGCAGGCTTCCTTTCCTCTACCCAGAGACCCACAACCCTGCCACTGTACCCTCCTGCCCTTTGCACACTCAAACTCATTGTAACTAAGCCATTATACTAGCAAACACTGAGTGAACTTAGTGGCATCCTAAACGTGGCTATTGGACTTCTGTATTGTCCCACTAGTGCAAAGATATTTGCAGCACGTCTGCCTGCATTGCACACTCAAAACCATTGTTACTAAGACATTATAATACCAAAAATTGAGTAAACTTAGTGGCATACAAGAAGTGGCTGTTGTACTCCATTAGTGCCCCACTGGTGCCAAGCTATGTGCAGCACCTCTGCATGACACCCTCCTGCTCTGTTTTTAATAAGCTATAATGATAGCAAAAAATACTGCCATTTAGTGGCATCATAGAACTGCCTGTTGGACGTCCATTAGTGTCCCACTGGTGCAAATCTATTTGCAGCACCTCTGCATGACACCCTCATGCACATTTTGCTACGTTAATTTTATAGCAAACTCAGGGAATTCATTGCTGCATTTGATAATTCGGAGGGATAGAAAGTGATGCTTCCTTTAGCTTTTCCTTCTGTTCATAGACAGCATCTCCAAGTCCACACCCAAAGAGCAATTTCTCCTCCACGTCTAAGTGTGGAGAGGCAGCTAGTGCGCATGCGTGTGCCGATTTACCCCAGCTGCAGCCTAACTACAGTGTTTTGCCTAGTGAGTATGCTCAGCCTGACTGTGCCATTCCTGAGGCTAAGTCTTCATTTCGGGATACAGCGCATGCTCCCACACTTAGTGCGAAAAGCATCTTTGCACAGGTACTTGCATTCCGTGCCGGGTCTAAGTCCTGTTTTGTGCCTGGACACCATGCTAAAGCTGATAGTCTTTTTTCAGAGACTGTATTTCATGCAACTGACCATGCTCAGGCACTTACTGCATCAGAGACTAGGTCCGGTAATTAACTTGTGATGCCCTGGGCAAGCCAGGGGTCACAGGTCATGACACCACCACACCCTACACCCCGGATAGGTACACCAAAGCTACACCAAAAATCCTTGTTGCCTTCCTCCAGGGACTGATGTTCACACCAGGGGGTGGGCCAGGCGGTTAACTCCACCCACCGATGAGTTCACAGTCCTGGAGGCGGGAAAACCAGGCAGTGAGTGGATTTGACTGGAGTTGGAGAAGGAAGTGGTAGAGGAGTAAAGATGGAAGAGAAAGTAACAGTTGAGGAAGCCTGAAGTCGGTCTGGGTGTGTGCCCTGGACTGAGACAGCAAGGTCAGCAGACGGCGGTGACCGTCTGCAGGAGAGGCTGATCGGAGGTTGCCGAAAGGACCGTGGACGGGTGGTGGCCCGGCGGTACCGGAACGGTATACGAAGAGAAGCCAGCACCATTGGCAGGGGCCTTTCGGATCCCGACAAGGCTAGGAGTCGCCGTGAATTTGCCAAATCCGTCAGTGAAGGGGACCTCCTGGGTCTCCAAACAACTAAGTCCCGATTGAAGGCAACAGTCCAACCGTAGGAGAGAGACACCGCCACCGCCAAGGCACTAGTTTCTCAGGGCCAGCACCTGCGGGCAAAGAGGGGCTCCTCCAGCCCATATCCAAGCCGGGGAGCGGGTTACCGGTGGGAACCCATCGCTACCAACAGTAGACTTAGGTGCAGGAAAAGAGACCGTCACCGTCAACTACCGGGGAAAAGCAACAGCAGCCGTCCGTGGGAACCGTCTTTTCAGCCGTGTGTTTTACCGAGAACTGTGTCACCGTCTCAGGCTGAGTGAGTACCACTGTGCCGTAAGGCACAGCGCTGCCCCGCGACGCTGCACCCCACCAAGCCCTGCACCGGCCCTGCCATCCCTCATCCCCCACCTCATCACTGGGCCCCGGGACAACCACCCCCTACCCACGGAGGGGAGAACTAACAACTTTGCTGCTCCCTGTCACCGCTCCCGGGATCCCCATACAGAGCAGCGGTGGTGTCCACACAATCACCACAACCGTGGGTGGCATCACGGACAATAAACAATCCACCCCAACAATCAAGTATCCCCCTTTCACTCACGGGCGAGGAGCGCCGCTCGAGTCCCCGGGATCCGGCCCATCGCTCGAGCCACCGAGCAGCAGCAGGCTGCAGCAGCAGCGGCAGCCAGACCCGAGCAGTAGGGAGAGCGCTGCGTCCCCTCCTCCGCTCGCGACAACTTGGCATCACGAACAGGATCTTACCGCTCTGCCGTTGGGTAGAGGTGCGCCTTGTTACCGCCGGAGGTATCCGACCAGAAAATTTCAGAAGCCACCATCTTTGGCGCGAAAAGTTCCCGCTCGAGCGTCTTCTCGAGTAGTGGAGGCGCGAAGGCCAAAACCCCGCCCCGATAGAGGAGGGGCCGGAAAGAGGCTAAGGGGGACGAAATGGCGACTGGTCGCATGTAGCCGCGGCTATAAAAGCAGGGACGCCAGGACTCTGCAGCAATCTTGTTCCTGGGAGAAGCCGCCAGCAACATGTGGATGCCGTCCCGAAGCACCGTAGCCCCCGCGCCTGGAACCGCGGCGTGGGTGGAGATCCGGACCGCGCAGCTCTACCAGAGGCTGCAGGTCAAAATGCAGCTCCTCATGGAGGAGTGGGAGACCGACATGGCGGAGGTTATAGCGGCCATGCGGAGACGCGAGGAGGAAGCTGAGGAAGGGAGGGTGAGTGACCCACGCCCCGATGCCCTTGAAGGGCCGGTCATCGCGGCTGCGGGACCCGGTCTAAACCCTCTCACCCTGCTGCCTCCCTCGCCACCCGTCTCGGAAGCAGTGACCCCGCCACTAGGCCCGCTACCACTGCAACCGGTAGCGATACCCAGCATGCCCGCCCCGGCGGGCCGACCTGTAGCCGGAGCCCGTAGTCGACCGGAGGTGCTGCCGTGGAAAGCCCCGAGGTCTGAACCGGAGGTGTCCCCCGAGAAGTCCCCCGAGCCGGAGCCGACAGCCCGCTCTGTGCCGAAGGCCCAGCCGCGGAAAGCCCCTGTGCCCATCCCCCACACCTCGGATAAGGTTGCGCCGGGTTGCCGCTACAAGGCGGTGCCCAAGGCCAAGACACCGCGAGGCCTGCCGCCCAGATCACCAGCAGTGGGCAGTGTCCAGCAGGTCCCACGGGGCCCGACCCGTGCGCCGGAGCTCGCAGCAGCGCCGTACTGGGACAGGGAGCCGGTACCGTTGGGCCTGGAAATCGGTGAGAGAGAAGGAAAGAAGGCGGAGATGGTGGCCCGTACGATCCGGGAGAAGGAGAGCCTGAGACAAGCTACCTTCCGGGTCCGGGGCCCGCTCTATGAGGAGCAGGTGAGGCGGTTTGATGTCTGCCGGGGCTATGGATTTATTTATGAACCGGGCCTGGAGGCCGAAGTGTTTATAACCCGGTGGGATGTGAATGCTCACCTGCCAGAGGAGCACCCCGGTCGTAACCTGATGCCGGGCGACATAGTTCAGTACACCCGGCACTGTGGGGAGAGGGGGTGGTTCGCGCTGGATGCCAAGTTAAGGGGCAGCCAGGAGGCCCGTGTGAGCGCCGCGCCCCCTCCCTCAGGTGATGCCGAGGACTCCGAGTGATGGCAGCGGAGCACCGTTGCCACCATCCCCGTTGGGACCACCTGTGTGTTTAAAGTTAAAAGTTTTGAAAAAGATGAGTAATCAACCGATGAGTCACCTGATTTGAACCGTGATTGGAACCGGCCGTTGCCGGCATTGTTGTCCCCGTGGGCACCATCCACAGTGTTTTGCATAGGGAACTCTCTATGAACAGGCCCGAGAACTTGCAGGGCAACCACAAACGCTAGTGGAATGTAAATAAAATATGTTTGTTGCAGCTACCGTTACCGCCTCCGGAGTGGCAGGTTGGAGGGAGGGCCCGCAGTGGAGCAGGCTGGAGCCCAGCCACCACCGGAACCAGTGGCTACCCTCTGGAGGGGAAGGACAGATCCCGCTCGGGTAACTTGGTTCAGGACTGGGGTCAAGGGGTGCTGCCTGTTTCTTAGAGGCAGCATCAGGGCCAGGTTACATGGGTGGGAGAGAGCGACAGCAGCCACCGTTTAAAATGTTACCGTAACGTTTAAGAAAAGTGCCTCCCGCTGTGGGATGAAGTTATTATACTTGTTTATGTTTTACCTTTTTTTCAGAAAAATAAAACCGGTGTTGGACGGGCAGCCCGCGGACGGTCTGCATTTTGCTAAGGGGGAATGTGACGCCCTGGGCAAGCCAGGGGTCACAGGTCATGACACCACCACACCCTACACCCCGGATAGGTACACCAAAGCTACACCAAAAATCCTTGTTGCCTTCCTCCAGGGGCTGATGTTCACACCAGGGGGTGGGCCATGCGGTTGGCTCCGCCCACCAAGGAGTTCACAGTCCTGGAGGCGGGAAAACCAGGCAGATTAGAGAGAGATTAGAGAGAGTTGGAAGTGAGAGGAGTAAAGGTGGAAGAGAAAGTGACAGTTGAGGAAGCCTGAAGTCGGTCTGGGTGTGTGCCCTGGACTGAGACAGCAAGGTCAGCAGACGGCGGTGACCGTCTGCAGGAGAGGCTGATCGGAGGTTGCCGAAAGGACTGTGGACGGGTGGTGGCCCGGCGGTACCGGAACGGTATACGAAGAGAAGCCAGCACCATTGGCAGGGGCCTTTCGGATCCCGACAAGGCTAGGAGTCGCCGTGAATTTGCCAAATCCGTCAGTGAAGGGGACCTCCTGGGTCTCCAAACAACTAAGTCCCGATTGAAGGCAACAGTCCAACCGTAGGAGAGAGACACCGCCACCGCCAAGGCACTAGTTTCTCAGGGCCAGCACCTGCGGGCAAAGAGGGGCTCCTCCAGCCCATATCCAAGCCGGGGAGCGGGTTACCGGTGGGAACACATCGCTACCAACAGTAGACTTAGGTGCAGGAAAAGAGACAGTCACCGTCAACTACCGGGGAAAAGCAACAGCAGCCGTCCGTGGGAACCGTCTTTTCAGCCGTGTGTTTTACCGAGAACTGTGTCACCGTCTCAGGCTGAGTGAGTACCACTGTGCCGTAAGGCACAGCGCTGCCCCGCGACGCTGCACCCCACCAAGCCCTGCACCGGCCCTGCCATCCCTCATCCCCCACCTCATCACTGGGCCCCGGGACAACCACCCCCTACCCACGGAGGGGAGAACTAACAACTTTGCTGCTCCCTATCACCGCTCCCGGGATCCCCATACAGAGCAGCGGTGGTGTCCACACAATCACCACAACCGTGGGTGGCGTCACGGACAATAAACAATCCACCCCAACAATCAAGTATCCTCCTTTCACTCACGGGCGAGGAGCGCCGCTCGAGTCCCCGGGATCCGGCCCATCGCTCGAGCCACCGAGCAGCAGCAGGCCGCAGCAGCAGCGGCAGCCTGACCCGAGCAGTAAGGAGAGCGCTGCGTCCCCTCCTCCGCCCGCGACAAACTCTTTGGCCCTGCCCCTGATGTGGGGGGCCCATATAGACCACAGGGCATCAGGTGTCCTGACGATGTGGCTAGGCCACTCCCAAATGGCTTGCAGAGGCCCGCCCCTATGACTTGTCACCTCATTATTGATGGTCAGACGATAACTGGTGAGGTGTTTGTGTCGTGGCAGCCATGAGGTCATTATTGAAGTTTCGGTTCCAAATAGGACGCTAGTTATGCCACTCATGACGTGTCACTCTGCTTTTGTCTCCAGGAGGTGCATTGTGGTCCACCCTGGTTTGGGGCGGACCAAGGTTATAAAACAGGCTGGAGCCAACAAGGAGGTACACAGTCTTCTATTATGCTCCGAAAGAGCACACCTCCATGTGTTGAACCCATTGCGGCTTTAGGCCAGAGGTAGGCAGGGATAGGGCGTCGATGCAGGCTGCCACCACAGTTGGTAACGCAGAACGGTTAAGACCAGCTCCTGTCCTACAAGTCCTGCTTGTGCAGCCCAGTGGCATTAACAGGCCTGCTGCTGCTGATGCGCCTGCTGTCCACAGGTGTGGCCCCAATGCACACGGTTAGCGTACTGAATGGCCCCTGTGATGTTAACAGGGAGTTCCTGGGCTGGGTGGGCGTGTGGACCCTGTGACGCTAACAGGGCTCCCAGTCTCCAGATCGGAGTGGCGTCTAACTCGGTTCAGGCAACTAATAGTTTCATAGCCACACAGATCTGTATCCTCCATCTAACCTTCCAGTTGCCAACCTCTCCTTTTCCATCTGGGAGCACAGTGGACATTGACTGCTGATGGGGATATATACCTTTCTCTTTCTTTTCTTATTAATTTTCATTATATAGCGGTAACATAGTATATACCACCTTATCCAAATCTGCCAGTCCCACCGTAACAGATGGTGTTTCTTCATCAAATGTTACTTTTGCTTAACCACCAAACCCACGGACCAAACCTTTTTTCCCCTTTCCAACACACCTGTTCCCCTTTCCACCAGCATCTGTCCTTTTTGAACTCATTTGGTATATGACCAAAAGTGCAACTCTGCAGGGACACCGTACTCAATGCCATCTCAGCACAGTAGCCAGCCCTCGGTCCCTCAGATGTGGACAAGTAAAAGACCATTTCCTCCTATCCATGACAAAGCGTTGAGATTCACTCTGTGCAGCACTGGTGTTTACTGGAAAAGCAGATCTAAGAATCCGTACCACCTTCTGCAGATACTCCTGTATACGTGCGCCCCTTTCTATGGCAGGAATAATTTCGCCAAATTTTGTCTTGTACCGGGGATCTAACAGTGTGGCAACCCAGTAGTTAGCATTACTTCGAATTCGTACAATCCGAGGGTCATGTTGTAGGTAGTGCAGCAAGAAGGCGCTCATGTGTCTTGTGCATCCAGGAGGACCAAGTCCTTGGTTTGTTGGTGGCAGAGAGGTGAGAATCGTGCCTCCTTCCTCTGCCCTCTCCCCCCAACCTCGCACAACCTAAATGTGAGCAAGCTCTCACTCATCTGCTGAGTCTTCCATGCCCATCGACAGTTCGTCCTCCATTTCTTCATGGGCTCCTGCACCTTCCTCAACAATTTTTGCAGATGCTATGCGCCCTTGTTAATCCCTCTCCCGCACCGTCCCTTGACTTCCGCCTAGGTGCCGCTCACCGTCTGGACCTTGTAGATCTTATCCCTTCTGCATATGACTCCTCCTGTACTTCCTCCCCTTCCTCTTGGACCAACACCTGACTCCGAATAATGCATACAGTGTGCTCCATCTTGTAGATGACCAGAATTGTCACGCTGAGAATGGCATCGCCAGTGCTAAAGATCTTCGTCGATATTTGTAAACTGTGTAGAAGGGTGCATAGGTCCTTGAACTGACACCACTCCAGCAGCGTGATCTGCACCACCCTCTGGATCAAGTTAGCCCAGGGTATATGTCATACCGTATTTCAGCAGGGCTCTGCGGTGCTGCCACAGACGCTGCAACATGTGCAGATTCAAATTCCTGCGTGTCGGAACATCGCATTTCAGGCGTTTAACCGCCAGACCCTAAGACTTCAGGAGCGATGAAAGTTGTTGAGCTGCTGGGTGCGAAGGATGGAAGTGAGCACATAGTGAGCGTGCCCGCTGCACAAGGCCATGTAGGCCGGGATGGTATTTTAAAAATTGCTGGAGAATCAGATTCAACACGTGAGCCATACAAGGCACGTGTCTCACATTGCCCTGACGAAGGGCCGCAGACAGGTTTGCATCATTGCCGCACACGGCTGTTAAGTCACCAACGTAGTCCACTCCATCAATTTGTACTCCGGTCGCCAGGTGACAACGTGTTCCTTTCGTGCATAGTGCTGATAATGGGAAAGGAGTCGATGCCAGTGGCGCAGGTGGACGCAGGTTATGCTCACCCACTGGGCTGCGTTACCTTGACAGATACAGAACCACAGGCTGAATGTAGGTGGTGGGTATCTCACAGCTAGTGATGAGCGAGCATGCTTGTAACTACTCGGTACTCGCACGAGTATCGCTGTACTCGGGCTGCTCGGCGGGGACCGAGTAATCTCGCGATACTCGTGCTGTACTCGTGGTCTTCATTTCTGCATGTTGGCGCTCTTTTGAGAGCCAGCCCTCATGCAGGGATTGGCTGGCAGACCACTGCAATGCCACAGCCCTGTTAGTTGTGGAATTGCAGTGATTGGCCGGCCTGCACAGCGTGACCGAGCCTTTATACCGGCCGGCGCGCTGTGCTCTGCTCACAGCTATCCAGTCAGTGCAGGGAGAGTGTCGCTGATTCAGGGAAAGCTTTGCGGCCCTTTATAGCTTTTTCAGTTGCAGGGCTGCAAACAGTGTGACCAAAAGTCCTTCTCAGGACTATTCTAGTTGTATACAGGCAGGCAGGGTATAGCCAGGTCGGAGTACAGTAGCAGAGTCCTTCTCAGGACTATTGTTGCTATATACAGGCAGGGTATAGCCAGGTCGGAATACAGGCTAGTGACCAGAAGAGTCCTTGTCAGGACTATTGTAGCAGTATACAGGCAGGCAGGCAGGCAGGCAGGGTATATAGCCATTCCTAGTGGTGACCGTATACCAGCCTTCATCATATCTGGGGCTGGTGTACACAGTGTAAAACAGTCCAGATAGTGTCAGACTTCTCAGTAATTGTCGCTCCTAAAAACCAGTTAGGTTCTTATTGCGTCCGTGCTTGCATTTAAAAACAGCACGTGTGTGTCTGTCGGTGGCAGCGTACAGGTGCGCGTTTTGCACAAACTATTATATAACGCACAAGTCTAGTGTATAATACACGTCAGTCAGCAGTGTCTGATAGTGTCAGACTTCTCAGTAATTGTCGCTCCTAAAAACCAGTTAGGTTCTTATTGCGTCCGTGCTTGCATTTAAAAACAGCACGTGTGTGTCTGTCGGTGGCAGCGTACAGGTGCGCGTTTTGCACAAACTATTATATAACGCACAAGTCTAGTGTATAATACACGTCAGTCAGCAGTGTCTGATATAGTGTCAGACTTCTCAGTAATTGTCGCTCCTAAAAACCAGTTAGGTTCTTATTGCGTCCGTGCTTGCATTTAAAAACAGCACGTGTGTGTCTGTCGGTGGCAGCATACAGGTGCGCGTTTTGCACAAACTATTATATAACGCACAAGTCTAGTGTATAATACACGTCAGTCAGCAGTGTCTGATAGTGTCAGACTTCTCAGTAATTGTCGCTCCTAAAAACCAGGTAGGTTCTTATTGCGTCCGTGCTTGCATTTAAAAACAGCACGTGTGTGTCTGTCGGTGGCAGCGTACAGGTGCGCGTTTTGCACAAACAATTATATAACGCACAAGTCTAGTGTATAATACACGTCAGTCAGCAGTGTCTGATAGTGTCAGACTTCTCAGTAATTGTCGCTCCTAAAAACCAGTTAGGTTCTTATTGCGTACGTGCTTGCATTTAAAAACAGCATGTGTGTGGCAGTCGGTGGCAGCGTCAGGCTCCATATTGTCCCTGGATAGAGACGTGCATGATGGCCTGTAAACATGAAGTGCCCATTGTAAGGAAGTGCAAAGGAGCAGGTCTCCTGTCGTTGTAATGCCCATTCAGAAAGAATGGGCGAAAAAATTTACCACTGGGGGTATACCTGAAACAACGGCTTAACTATTGTAACGGTCACCATGATGGCGCATGAGGAGAAGGAGGAGCAGTCCAGCGATTAGCCAAAGTCCAGAAGTGTGTTACCATGGGTGAGTGGAGGTACATGGCAAATTCCCGTTACAAACTTTAAATTCCGCTGTAATTTGCTGTTGGTGTGTGTGGTGAAGTCTGGCCAAATCCAACCCTTGTTCATCTTGATCAGAGTCAGCCTGTCAGCATTTACAGTTGACAGGCGGGTGCGTTTATCTGTAATGATTCCACCTGCGGCACTAAAAACACGCTCTGACAAAACGCTAGCGGCAGGGCAGGCCAGGACTTCCAAGGCGTAGAGAGCCAATTCATGCCACGTGTCCAGCTTGGATACACATTAATTGTAAGGCACAGAGGAATGTCGGAGTACAGTTGTTTGATCTGCAAGGTACTCCTTGAGCATCTGGCCAAACTTAGGATTTCTTGTGTCACTACCCCTCACCTCAGGGGCTGTGGTATGTGAGGGGCTGAGAAAACTGTCCCACATCTTAAAGACTGTTCCCCTACCTCTGGCGGATTGGACTTGTGCCCCTCTCGGCTGTACGCCTTGGTTGTCCAGTGATTCCTGACCTATGCCGCTAGCGTTTTGTGAGGGGAATGCTTTGCCTACTTCCGTGACTATGGCCTTCTGGAACTGCTGCATTTTGCCTGACCTCTCCGCCTCGGGAATAAGAGACATAAAGTTCTCCTTTTAGCGTGGGTCTAACAGTGTTACCAACCAGTAATGATTGTCGGCCAAGATGTTCTTAACGCGTGGGTCACGAGACAGGCAGCTTACCATAAAGTCAGCCATGTGTGCCAGACTCTTAACAGCCATCACTTCAGTATCCTGACCAACACGATGACTGAATATGCTGTCCTCCTCCTCCTCCTCCTCATCATCTACCCTGTCCTCTGGCCAGCCACGCTGAACCGAGGATATGACTGCATGTCATATCCTCAATTTGGCCAGAGAGTTGCTCCATGTCTTCATCCTCCTCCTCGTCATAGTCCTCCACTGCACGTTGTGATGAGACGAGGCTGGGCTGTGTGTTATCATCACCCACACCCACTACTGTTTCTTGCTCAAACTCATCGCGCTCCGCCTGCAATGCATCATGGTTGTTTTTTGAGCAGAGACCATTTTAGAAGGCAGAGAAGCGTATGGTGACGCTAATAATGTCGTCATCGCCGCTCACCATCTTGGTGGAGTCCTCAAAGTTTTGGCGGATGGTGCATAGGTCGGACATCCATCTCCACTCCTCAGGTGTTATGTGTGGAGTTTGACCCATTTCCCGATGGCTTAGGTGATGCAGGTACTCAACAACTGCCCTCTTCTGCTCACATATCCTGACCAACTTGTGCAGAGTTGAATTCCAACGCGTGGGGACATCACACACCAGTCTGTGTGCCAGAAGATGCAAACGGCGTCTTAAGCCGGCAAGGCCGGCTGAAGCAGTAGGTGACTTTCGAAAATGTGCAGACAGGCGGCGAACTTTTACCAGCAGATCAGACAGCTCTGAGTATGACTTTAGAAACTGCTGAACCACGAGGTTGAGCACATGGGCCACGCATGGAACATGTGTCAGCTGGCCTCGCCTCAAAGCCGCCACCAGGTTCCGGCCATTGTCACACACGACCTTTCCTGGCTTTAGGTTCAGAGTTGTGAGCCAGTGATCTGCCTGCTGTTTCAGAGCTGTCCACACCTCTTCTGCATTGTGGGGTTTGTCACCTATGCAGATTAGCTTCAGCACTGCCTGTTGCCGCTTCGCCGAGGCAGTGCTGCAGTGCTTCTGTGTCGCCCTGGACAAGCCAGGGGCCACAGAGCACAACACTTACACACCCCACACTCCCTGCAGGCATATCATAGTCAAAACACAAAATCCTTGTTGCCTTCCCCAGGGGCTGTTGTCCACACCAGGGTGTGGAGCCAGGCGGTTGGTCTCCACCCACCGAGGAGGAGGGAAAACACAGGCAGTGAGAGTTAAGCTAAGGAAGTGGAAGGAGGAAAGTAGTAGAGAGGAGAAAAGTGACAGCAAAGAGCCTGAAGTTGGTCCGGGTGTGTGGCCCGGACAGGACAGCAAGGTTGGCAGGATGTGGTGACCGTCTGCAGTGGAGGCCGATTGGAGTCTGCCGTAAGGACCGTGGACGGGTGGTGACCCGGCCGTACCGGACCGGTATACAAAGAGAAGCCAGCACCATTGGCAGAGGACTTTCGGATCCCGGCAAGGCTTGGTGTCGCCGTGAATTTGCCAAATCCGTTAGTGAAGGGAACCTCAGGGTTTCCAAACAGCCAAGTCCAGATAGAAGGCAACCGTACAACCGTGAAGGGGAGACACTGCCACCGCTAAGGGCAACCGTCTCCCAGGGCCAGCGCCTGTGGGCAAAAGGGGCTCCTGCGGCCCATATCCAGGTCGGGGAGCGGGTTACCGTTGGGAAACCATCACTACCAACACTTAACTTAGGTGCAGGGAGAGACAGTCATCACTAACCTGCAGGGAGGAACAACCGCAGCCGTCCGAGTGACCCGTCCATCCAGCCACTTGTTTTACCGTGAACTGTGTCATCATCATTGGGCTGAGTGAGTACCTCCGTGCTGTGCGGCACAGCGCTGCCCCTGCGACCCTGCACCTCATCAGGCCCCGCAACCCGCCTGTCATCCATCTCTACCCCATCACCAGGCCCCGGGACAACCAACCCCCCTACCCACGGAGGGGAGAAACAACAACAAAGCTGCTCCCTGTCACAGGCTCCCGGGATCCCCG
Source organism: Anomaloglossus baeobatrachus (assembly GCF_048569485.1). Taxonomy (NCBI): domain Eukaryota; kingdom Metazoa; phylum Chordata; class Amphibia; order Anura; family Aromobatidae; genus Anomaloglossus; species Anomaloglossus baeobatrachus. Next base: position 633,567,126 of record NC_134355.1, read on the forward strand.
TCCAGAGCAGCGGTGGTGTCCACACAATCACCACAACCGTGGGTGGCGTCACGGACAATATCCCCAAAACCCAAACCACCCCTTTTCACTCACGGGCGAGTAGCGCCGCTCGAGTCCCCGGGATCCGGCCATCGCTCGAGCCAACGAGCAGCAGCAGCCGTAGGGCAGCGTCAGCCGGACCCGAGCAGTGGGAGAGCGCACCGTCCCCTCCTCCGCCCGCGACACTTCCAGCTTGGGACTGGTGTGGAGGGTAAAGTGGATCAGGATGCGCAGGAGGAGGAGGAGGCTGAGGAGCATGACATTCCGGAGCTGTAGAGTGTGTGTGAAACCCTGACTGAGGTAGGGCCTGCAAAACTTGGTGTGTGAAGGACGTGTTCCGTCCCTCGCTCAGACTGGGTCCCAGCTTGCACAGTATTAACCCAGTGTGACGTCAACGAGATGTAGCGGCCTTGCCCACATGCACTTGTCCACGTGTCTGTGGTTAGGTGGACTTTGGCTGAAACAGCGTTGTTCAGGGCACGTGTGATGTTTTGTGACACGTGGTTATGCAATGCGGGGACGGCACACCGGGAGAAATAGTGGCGGCTGTGCACCGAGTAACGTGGGACAGCTGCCACCATCATGTCGCGGAATGCTTCTGTCTCAACCAGCCTAAAAGGCAACATTTCCAGCGCAAGCAGTCGCGAAATGTTAGCATTTAGAACTGTGGCATGTGGGGTGTTGGCAGTGTATTTGCGCCTGCGTTCAAAGGTTTGCTGAATGGATAACTGAACGCTGCGCTGGGACAAGGACGTGCTTGATGATGGTGTTCTTTCTGCGTAGGCAACTGCAGGTGCAGGAGTGGAGGAGGCTTGTTCGCAGGCAGCATGGACAGGGGATTGGCTCGCATGCACAACCAGCGAAGACGTAGCAGTGACATCAGCAAGCACTGCTCCTCGACTCTGTTGTACTTCCCACAAAGTCGGGTGCTTGGCTGACATGTGCCTGATCATGCTGGTGGTGGTCAGGCTGCTAGTTTTGGTACCCCTGCTGATGCTGGCATGGCAGGTGTTGCAAATGGCCTTTTTAGAATCATCTGGAGCCAACTTAAAAAACTGCCAGTGTCAGAGTTCCGGGTTTTCCAGTTTTCTTTTGAAAGAGCTTGCCCTTTGTTAACATGGAGTTTTCTGTTCTGTTGCCCTACTTCCTGTCCATCTGTTTAAAAGCCGCCCCTAAAGCTTAGTCCAGTGCCTGAGTATACTGCTTCCTGTGTGCTCCTGCCCTGCTGCTTTTGGTTCCTGATTGTTATTCGGATCCTCTTGGAAAACAACCGACACCGACTCTGGACTTCATCTGGTATCATCTAGCTGTGCCCGGACTCCGTTTGCCGTCTTTGGTCGGCACTTCTGCCCGGTTCCTTCCGTTTAATACCACTCTGGACTCACATCACGTACGGACATTTTTGGACTTACCTATTGCCCTTTTGTGTCCCGGCTGCTGCGCATTTAGGGCTTCTGGGGTGATTGCCAGACAGTCCCTGTATAGGGGTTCGCTCTTGGTGGTCTCCCTGGGGGAGTCCGGTGCGCGGTCCCGGGAATTCCCTTTCGCTCCGTCCCTGGAAGGTATTTCCTGTATTTATGTTCTACTGTGTTTTTGTTCAGTTTATGTACATATTTGCTGGTTGCATATTATAAACGTCTTGCACCAAGAACTCGTCTCTGGTTGTCATTGCCCTAACGCAATCGAAATCCTCAATACATACAATAGTATTACAGCCAGACTCGGGAAGACCTAACATTTGTACAGGCACCTTGTGTCGTGTTGTTCCGGGGAACAGTTGCCTGACGTCTGCCTGGGGCCACCACTCTGCTTCTTACTGCCTGTTGGGATGCTACGCCTCCCTCCCCCTGTGCACTGCTGTCCTCGCTCTGCATATCCTCCTGCCAGGTTGGGTCAGTTACTGGATCATCCACCACGTCGTCTTCCTCTTCCGCACCCTGCTCCTCCTCCTGACTTCCTGACAATTGTGTCTCATCATCGTCCACCCCTTGTTGAGACACGTTGCCAACTTCGTGAGAACGTGGCTGCTCAAATATTTGGGCATCTGTACATACAATCTCGTCATGGCCCACTTCAACAGGAGCTGGCGAGAGGCCAGAATTTGTGAATGGAAACGTGAACGAACAGCTCTTCCGAGTGTCCAAGTGTGGGATCAGTAATGTCCGTGGACGTGTACTCGGCCTGGTGGTAGGAAGGAGGATCAGGTTCTGAAATGTGCGGTGCAGTATCACGGCTACTGACACTTGACCGTGTGGAAGACAGAGTGTTTGTGGTGGTGCCAATCTGACTGGAAGCATTATCCGCTATCCAACTAACAACCTGTTGACACTGGTCTTGGTTCAAGAGCGGTGTACTGCTGCGGTCCCCAAGAATTTGGGACAGGACGTGCGAGCGACTAGATGTGGCCCTTTGTTGTGGCGAAATTAGAGCTTGCACACAACCTCGGTCTCTGCCTGCACCACCATCACGTCCACTTCCTTGTTCGTTGACAACGCCCTTGCGCATTTTGGAATGCTGTGCTGATGTGTATTCACTAGACTTGTGCGTTATATCCAAGTTTTTGCAAAACTCACACAAATGCAGCGGAAAGCTGCCACCAACAGGCACACACGTGCGGTTTTTAAATGCAAGCACGGAGGCACTAAGAACCTAACAGGTCTCTATCCAGGGACAACGTGGAGCCTCCCAATTTTTGGCTGCCCTGCCTAAGGGCTATACTACAATAGACCCACTTCCTTCCAATGGGCACTTCAGGTTTACAGGCCCTCATGCACGTCTCTATCCAGGGACAACGTGGAGCCTCCCAATTTTTGGCTGCCCTGCCTAAGGGCTATACTACAATAGACCCACTTCCTTCCAATGGGCACTTCAGGTTTACAGGCCATCATGCACGTCTCTATCCAGGGACAACGTGGAGCCTCCCAATTTTTGGCTGCCCTGCCTAAGGGCTATACTACAATAGACCCACTTCCTTACAATGGGCACTTCAGGTTTACAGGCCATCATGCACGTCTCTATCCAGGGACAACGTGGAGCCTCCCAATTTTTGGCTGCCCTGCCTAAGGGCTATACTACAATAGACCCACTTCCTTCCAATGGGCACTTCAGGTTTACAGGCCATCATGCACGTCTCTATCCAGGGACAATGTGGAGCCTCCCAATTTTTGGCTGCCCTGCCTAAGGGCTATACTACAATAGACCCACTTCCTTACAATGGGCACTTCAGGTGTACAGGCCATCATGCACGTCTGTATGCAGGGGCATTGGTGAACCTCACAATTTTGGACTGCCCTGGCAAAGGAAAATACTACAAAGACTCACTTCCTCAAAATGGGCACATTAGACTCAAGAGGCCTTCATGTACGTCTCTTCTCAGGGACATTGGAGTGCCACACAATGTTTTCACGTAAAATCTTTCATGTATTAATCTCAAAAAGTAACATACACCAGCTCTATCTCACTATTGGGTATGTGCCCTTAACATTTCCGCCATGAAAAATCATTTTGGGGTCATTTTGGAAGGTTTTCTGGTGAGTCCGTAAAAATGGCGTAAAACGCGGACAAAATTGTTCACAGCTGTGACTTTTCAGTGATAAATGCTTCAAGGGGTCTTCCCCATGCTGTTGCCATGTCATTTGAGCACTCTTCTGAGACTTTTGTGACATTTTTAGGGTTTCTCCATGCTGCCGGGGGGTCATTTCACAAAAATACTCGGGTCTCCCATAGGATAACATTGGGCTCGTTGCTCGGGTCGAGTACACGAGTATCTTGGGAGGCTCGGCCCGAGCTTCGAGCACCCGAGCTTTTTAGTACTCGCTCATCACTACTCACAGCTGAAGTACCATCATTCAGCTACAACCAATGGGAATACACCGCACCCTTTTTTAGGCCCCTCCTGTCTGCAGACCACTGCCAGACAAAGCTATGAACCTCTTGTTACTGTTACCCCCAGTTCAGTTTTATGATTTTGTGTGCTTGTTACCTGTGACTACTTTTCCTCCTTGCTGTTTATGTACCTCGTTGGCTGATCCGCATTTCACCTCTGCTTGTTTTCTGATTAAGTCCTGGCCATCCCATTCTGTTCCTCTTCCTCAATTAATGTTTTGACCCTGCATGACTACTATTCTCTGGAACTGCAGCCTTCCACAGGTATTGATCAACTTGGGCCCTGTGTAATTCCAAATCACTGTATAGGGGTTAAAGGGTTTCAGGGTTCTGGGTGTCCAGCTTGGTGAGTGGCTTCCCTCTAGCCTATCCTTTACAGCCCATCTGAGTGTCGATCCAGGCAGGCGTTACACCGTGAACTGGTCAGAAGGCCATGTAGGCCGGAATAGTGTTTTAAAAATTGCTGGACAACCAGGTTCAACACGTGAGCCATACAAGGCACGTGTGTCACATTGCCCTGAAGAAGGGTCGCAGACTGGTTTGCATCATTGTCGCACCCGACCTTCCTTGGCTGCTGGTTGAGTGGAGACAACCATTGATGAAACTCGGTCTCACTCTCCAGAGCTAACCGTCCACAATTCCTCAGCGGTGTCTTACATTTCCCCTACATTTCAAAGTAAACATTTGACCGCCTGATGGCCTTGAGCTCTGCTGCCAGCATAGTAAGGAGGTGTGTGGGATTCCTTGGGCGCAGTTACAAGGAAGGTTGGACTAACCACACAGGGTTTGGGCCGAGGTGGAGGACCCACACGAGGTTGATGAGGCAGAAGCAGTGGAGGAACTTGTACATACAGAGGAAGGATTGACACACAAGTCGTGGGGACGGCAAGACTTGTACAGCAAACCCTTCTCCATCTCTCACCATAGTTACCCAGTGCCCAGTCAGCAACATGTAACTCCCCTGTCCATGCTTACTGGTCCAAGTATCTGTGGTGAAATGCACCCTGTCACACACAGAGTTTCTCAAGGAATCGGTGAGGTTGTGTGCAACCTGCTGTGGTAGCGCGGGCATGCCTTTCTTGGAGAAGGAGTGACGACTGGCCATCGGCTCTTGGGGCACTGCAATGGGCATAAGGTCTCGAAAATCCTCGGTCTCAAAAGGGTGTAAAGGCAGCCTTTCTGTTGCCAACAAGTTGCAGATGATGAAACTCAACCTCTTAGGCATGTCATGCCCTTCGAAAATCATGTAAAACACAGCAAGGGGACTCCAACCACAGTCTCCCTCGTTTCCACAAATTGGGCCACACACACCCCACTTGACTGGCATCACTTGATCCCCCTTTTCAAAATGAAAAAGATGCTTTGCATGAAGCACTCTCAAAAATATGCGTGCCTTTCGCCTCCCCTAGCTGACCCAGGGGAAGAAAAGTCTTCTGAGAGCCATGTCTACATTGTCAGTGGACAGACACATGTGCTTATCTGCCAGCAGACCCCCAGCAGCACTGAAGACAGGTTCCGAGAGAACGCTGGCTGCAGGACACGACAAGATCCCTGTTGTGAATGTTAGTTATGTCTTGGCTGCTGGGAGGCTCCCTCTGGTGGCCAGGAAGGGTTTGGACAGAGACCAGGTGGGTTGTGCAGTGGGTGTTTCTGTCGCGGGCGGGGAGGAGGGTGTCAGCACACCGCGCTCACCCCCTCTGCTCGGGTCCGGCAGCTGCTCAGTGGTGGCTCGAGCTGTGGGCCGGATCCCAGGGTTTCTCGAGCGACACTCCTCGCCCGTGAGTGAAAGGGGATTTGTGGTTGGGTGTGGGGATTGTTATAGTTCGTGACGCCACCCACGGTTGTGGTGATTTCACCACCGCTGCTCAATGCGGGGGTCCCGGGGATGGTGATGCGGAGCAGCCAGGTGTTGTGTTGCCCCTCCGTGGGTAGGGGTTGGTGATCCCGGGGCCCGGTGATGGGTGGTGAGGTGCGGGGCCTGGTGGGCGCAGGGACGCGGGGGCAGCGCCTTGCGGCACTGTGGTACTCACTCAGCCTGAGACTTGGACACAGTTTGTACGGTAAACCAAACGGCTGGTAGGACGGTCCCACAGACGGCTGCACCTGCACTCCCGGTAGTTGACGGTGATGTCCCTCTTCCTTGCACCTAAGTTTGACTGATGGTAGCGGTGGATTCCCTCCGGTTACCCGCTCCCCGACTGCAATCTGGGCCGGAGGAGCTCTACACTTTGCCCGCAGGCGCTGGCCCTGAGAAACTGGTGCCTTGGCGGTGGCGGTGTCTCTCTGCTTCAGGTTGGGCTTTTGCCGTCAATCGGGACTTGGTTGTTGGGGGATCTACGTCCCCTTCACTGACGGATTCGGCAAATTTGGCGACTCCTAGCCTTGCCGGGGTCCGAGAGGCCCCTGCCCTGGTGCTGACTGTCCTTCGGAACACTGCTCCAGACCACCGGGCACACAGCCAACGGGGTCCTTCCAGGAACTTCCAAACGGTCCCCCTCCAGACAGTCACCGCCGTCGCTGACCTTGCTGTTCTGGCCCTACACAAAGCTGGGCTCACAGGCTTGCACACTCTCTGCTCTGTCACCACTTCTTGCTTTTCTCCTTTTCCACTTTTCTTTCCTTCACTTTCACTTCTCTGTTGTTTACTCTAGCTCGTCCCTGAGCTGACTCCTCACTCCTGCTCCTCCCTGAGCTTTCTGCCTGGTTTCTCCCGCCTCCAGAACTGTGATCTCCTTGTTGGGCGGAGCCAACCGCCTGGCCCACCCCCTGGTGTGCATCATCAGACTCTGGAGGAAGGCAACAAGGATTTTTTGGTTAGCTGTGATGTGCCTACCTGGAGTGTGGGGTGTGGTGGTGTTGTGACCTGTGACCCCTGGCTTGCCCAGGGCGACACATTTCCTTTCCTAACTCTCTGCTTATTTAAGTCCTGGTCTGATTGCAGGCTGTTGCCGGATGTCAGTTGTACTTGTATCTTTAGCCTGCTTGATCCTGCTTTACACCACATCTTCCCCAGATAAGTGCTTGCTCTTTATTTATTGTCTGGTTCTTTGTTTATCTGGGTTTGTCATTTTGCTATGGTTATTTCCAGTTTATTTGCTTGCAGGGATTTTCCCCATTAGTGGATTGTTGAGGAACTCCCTGCAGTTCTGTGTGGAGTATAGCTCCTTTGGGTCCATGTGTTTATGGCTTGTTGAATTTGTTATAATTCTTGTTTTCTGTTCATTGGTATGACAAGGGCACCTGGTATAGGACAGAGTTCAGACCGAGCGATCTGAGGGCCTTTTTGTACTATCAGGAAGTTGGTATTTTGTAGGGTTTTTCTCTGGCTACCATCAGTCCCTTTCCTATCTTTTCCTATTTTAGTCAGCGGGGGCCTCACCTTTTGCTAATCCTGTCATCTACCTGTGTATTGTGTTTTTCCTATATCACCGCAGTCTTTGAATGTGGGGGGCTTGCTATTCTTGTCTATTTTCTGAGGCAGAGAGTTATTCATCTTTCCTACCTTTAGGATAGGTAGTTCTCCGGCTGGGTTCGCGGTGCACAGGATGTTAGTTCACCCCTCGGCTACTTCTAGTTGTGTTGGTTAGTAAGGGGATGGCGGCCAGATTAGTTGCCAACGCTCTTGTCACCTTTTTGCCAATGATTTGTGGTGGTCTTCCAGGTTTCCGGATCATAACAGATCCCCAAGGCGTACGTGGCAAGCTCCGTCAATTTATCCAGATTGGAAGCCTAAAATGAGCAGGGCTCAAGTTGCACAGTAATGGCATCGACGTTTCCTTGCATATACTCATATCTGTGTGTCCTCCTCTTTTTCCTTGTCCAGCTCTTTTGTTTTCGCATGAGTATATGTCCTTGTCACTTTCCCATGTGTTTGTGTTGTGTTGTGAGTTGTTTCTCACCTTTTGGACACCTTTGAGGGTGTTTTCTAGGTGTTTTTATGTGTTTGTGAATGCCTGCCATTGTTTCCTATGCAGTTCGAGTTCGGTTCGTCGAACGTTCGACGAACCGAACTCGAACGGGACCTCCGTTCGGCGAACCGAACTCGAGTCGAACCACGACCGGTTTGCTCATCTCTACTGACTGTGTCCGGTTTTCAGGGTCTCTGTACTCGGCAGACGGGTCTCACGGCTGCTGGCCATTTTAATTGCGGAAGAACCACCACGTGTTCAGTTGCCTGCTGCCTGTTTGTCTCAAGGGGAGATTGACTGGTAGTTAAAAGAGCAAGTGGGTTTGTGATCAGTGTCTGGAAACAAAAAGGATATTGTCTGTCACATGGTTTGTGGTTGCCTGTGATATGGTTTGTCGTTTTTTGTAGTGCCAAGCTCAGACTGAGTGCAGAGCTTTTTGTAGTGCCAAGCTCAGAGCCAGATGTAAGTGCCAAGATCAGCTAGACTTAAGTGCAGAGCCTATATGTAAGGGCCCAGCTTTGGCTAGACTGAGTGCACAGCCTTACGTTATACATAAATCTAACCTTTTTAAAGTGTTTTCCTGGAGTGAATTGGCTGGTATAGACACCTTGTAGCCAGGGGTGACACCATTGGTGTCTTTCTGAATTACAGAACGCAGAAATCAGACAGGGACCACATGACAGAGTAAGGAAGAATCTGGAAGTGTATGCTGCAAACCCTAGGCTTTCTTTAGTGTTTCAGTTGTGTCATCTCCCCATCTCTTTGTTTGTCTGTTATTCTTATCTTGGTATGCATAGAGAAAGATTGCTTGTTTGGTGTTGTTTATCTTGAGAGAAAGATGGAGAAATTGATGAAGTTGTGTGTAGTTGTAGTCGGAAAAAAAAAAATAATCCGGAAACCATGTACTATTTTTGGTTGCAGCCATTTTAGGTCAGATTTTAAAATGGTGGACGAAGCACATGGCTGAGGCATGATTGAAACAAAGACAGGAAGTGAGTCGGGGGATGTGTGAAGACCATGCGCTCTGTAAATGTTTGAACAATGGACTGGATGGACTATTATATACTTAGACAGAAAAATAAATGTTTTTATTTATAATTAGACTTAGATCTGGGACATGTGTGTTTGTGTGTATAAATATATATGTATAAGTACAGACTATAGAAAATGGGGAGACAGAGTTTGAGCAGATGTGAGGTCAGTTTTCCCTTTTCTCTGCCACATATTCCTACAGATTTTAAAATGGTGGATGAAGCACATGGCTGAGGTATGATTGAGACAAAGACAGAGTGAGTAGGGGGATGTGCAATGGATTGGATGGAGTACTATATACTTAGACAGAAACATGAGTGTTTTTAACTGTAGTTGGATCAGGACTGTAGATATCTGAATGTGTGTATATGAGATATATAAATGTATGTGTGGTGTGTATGTATAAAATCCAGAATATAGGGGGAAATAGTTGAGAAAGAAAAAAAAAAAAGTTTACCTTCCCCTCCCCCACATGATGCTGCAATCCCAACAAAGATAAGGAAATCACGTGCTGTGGGGCCATTTTCTATAGGCCTCAGTGGAGCTGACAAAACTGCAGCCACTGAATAACATGAAGTGTTAGTAAATGTTTATAGCACTAAAAGATGGAATATTGTATGATTGGGTAGTTGTGGAAGACACTTAATATAGATCCAGTGTGCAGGTTGGATTGAGTCAGGACAGTCACAAGGAGCAATATCTTATTAATTAATAAGCAATAAAAGAATAAGAGAAAAACCTTAAAATAAACGTACCTTAGCGGCAGATGTCATGATAAATACATATTCCAATTACGAATGTGGCGAATAATCCTGAGAGTTGAATGTTTTAAAAAAAATAAATAGATAAATATATCCATGGGATATCCATGTCTTGCAGAAAAGAAAATAAATAAATAATAAAAAAATCTAACAGAAGGAGGGAGATATCACTCGTGTCCAGGGAAAATGAACAGTGTGCTTTTGGGGAAAGGAGCAACTTTTAGAAGAAAAAAAAAACCAACAAAAAAACTTGTAGGGCAGGCTTTTCATCTCACCTTCGATCTATTATGAGAGAAGCCCAAGAGGAGAAGAAAAAAAAAAATGGGGCTTCCTGCATTTAATTCATTGCAAATTATATTGGAAAAAGGTCATTGACAATAGTTTTATTTTACTAATTTTATCCCAAAGAAATAAAAGTCAACTGTGGACATGTTTAGATTCATTGATAGCTTTTCAAGCATAGAAGTCTGTTAGATAATTTTTCTATGGCAAATCAACATTTTGTTTTCCCACATGGCCAGTTTATTTGTTCTAGATTCTTTTATCCCTTCAAGTTATAGGACAGTATCACAGAGATGCTGATAATCTCCTCAATGTTTCAAATATGTTTCAAACACCCCTACATCCAATATCCAAAGGTTGTGCTACATTATAGTTATTAATAATAATAATACTAATAATAATAATAATAATACTAATAATAATAATATATTAATATATTTATTAATAATTACAATAATTTGATTTAAGGAATGTGGATTATTTATGGAATTCTGTGTTTTATATTTAATGTATTGAATAATCTGTTTTCTTTTTATAGAAAGATTGTAATGCAGATTTCTGTGGTTCAAGCGAAAGTTGAAAAGCCATTGAAATGGATTTCCATTATGAAATTATACATAATATTTATGGTGTTCCCCGTTAGGTACAATCTATACAATGTGACTTTCATCAAAGAAACAACAAAGAGCCAGCACCAATGTGCACTAAGGCATCAAATATTCCAAACTGCATTATAAAAATTTTTTTGAGATTTTTGGCAAAAAATTGCAATTTCTTGAGCTGCTTCGCCACGTCACGGCAAATCTCATTTGAAGCAGTCCTACACTAAAATATTTTTATAAAATGTGTCATGCGGCCTCACATATAAATAGCAGAACTGCTCTCAGCAGCACTCACCTGGTCTATAGCAGTCCCGTACCCATGACTAAGTCATGGCTATGGGCGGGACAGGTCCAAGCAAATGCTGCATGAAGTATATATATAGCCTGTGGACAAAGCCTGATGACCCAATGTGAACAGTCACCAAACGCCAAAATCTATACAGATGGAATATATCCCAAATTGGGGTGCATAGCAAGGTGGAGGTCAACCACCGACCAATTCAACAAAGAAACAACAAAGAGCCAGCACCAATGTGCACTAAGGCATCAAATATTCCAAACTGCATTATAAAAATTTTTTTGAGATTTTTGGCAAAAAATTGCAATTTCTTGAGCTGCTTCGCCACGTCACGGCAAATCTCATTTGAAGCAGTCCTACACTAAAATATTTTTATAAAATGTGTCATGCGGCCTCACATATAAATAGCAGAACTGCTCTCAGCAGCACTCACCTGGTCTATAGCAGTCCCGTACCCATGACTAAGTCATGGCTATGGGCGGGACAGGTCCAAGCAAATGCTGCATGAAGTATATATATAGCCTGTGGACAAAGCTTGATGACCCAATGTGAACAGTCACCAAACGCCAAAATCTATACAGATGGAATATATCCCAAATTGGGGTGCATAGCAAGGTGGAGGTCAACCACCGACCAATTCAACAAGGAAACAACAAAGAGCCAGCACCAATGTGCACTAAGGCATCAAATATTCCAAACTGCATTATAAAAATTTTTTTGAGATTTTTGGCAAAAAATTGCAATTTCTTGAGCTGCTTCGCCACGTCACGGCAAATCTCATTTGAAGCACATTTTATAAAAATATTTTAGTGTAGGACTGCTTCAAATGAGATTTGCCGTGACGTGGCGAAGCAGCTCAAGAAATTGCAATTTTTTGCCAAAAATCTCAAAAAAAAATTTTTTATAATGCAGTTTGGAATATTTGATGCCTTAGTGCACATTGGTGCTGGCTCTTTGTTGTTTCCTTGTTGAATTGGTCGGTGGTTGACCTCCACCTTGCTATGCACCCCAATTTGGGATGTATTCCATCTGTATAGATTTTGGCGTTTGGTGACTGTTCACATTGGGTCATCAGGCTTTGTCCACAGGCTATATATATACTTCATGCAGCATTTGCTTGGACCTGTCCCGCCCACAGCCATGACTCAGTCATGGGTACGGGACTGCAATAGACCAGGTGAGTGCTGCTGAGAGCAGTTCTGCTATTTATATGTGAGGCCGCATGGCACATTTTATAAAAATATTTTAGTGTAGGACTGCTTCAAATGAGATTTGCCGTGACGTGGCGAAGCAGCTCAAGAAATTGCAATTTTTTGCCAAAAATCTCAAAAAAAAAAATTTTTATAATGCAGTTTGGAATATTTGATGCCTTAGTGCACATTGGTGCTGGCTCTTTGTTGTTTCAATGTGACTTTCATGCCTAAATGTAGAGCTCCGAGGCCACACATTTTTTTGAATCTAATTATGTTTTAGATAATAGATTCAAAAAGGGGGGAAAGATGATGCAGAAAGTCACACATTATTTAAGGTTTTAATTTGTTCATTGATTCAGTTTCTCTATTAAGTTGTCTTTATATTTTTATCTGTAAGGAGGATACAGCAGACAGACATATCTCATGATTGCTCTGCTGTAACAAGAATTGTCAGGTTTTGAACATGTCTCAGATGAGCCCATTGCTAATGCAGATTTTGAGTTTTTCCGTAGATGGATCCAGATACCAAGATGCTGGTTGATTCTGCACTGGATATGCTGAGGTTACGCAACATGAGGTAATAAGAATCAAACCACTCACTCCTCTCTCATCGTAATAGGAGAACAAGATGAAGATTTGCGATCGCTGTGGTTCGTAGAGCGGAGGGGGGTATAATAGAAAAATTTGCATATAGGCAGCGGATATTTTCTAGTGTGACGTGATAAATCTATAAGGACCGTAGAGAGTGTGTATGAGCCCAGGTGGAGGCGCTCTCCTGTTATCAAAGGAGCCGGTGACTGATGGAGCAGACAACAAAGAAGCAGTGAATGGGCCTAGAGTTGAGAGTCCTTATACAAAGCAGACCAGTACCTCGGTGGCTCCTGTCACGTCGTCCGTGACATCTGTCACTCCTTGTGTTCTTAAATCCTTACAGGAACAAGCGATTCAGCAAGGAACGGAGTGTGAGACGCAGGGAGCCAGTGACTGAGGAAGGTCTGTGGATAAAGGGCGGTAAGCTTTCTCTGCCATGAGCGCTCTACTCAATAATGGCCCAGGTAACCAATAAGCACGTGACAAAGAGTGTGGTGGTGGACAAGATATGGGCAGCACCACTGCTCAGTACCCAGGTGGCCAGACACCTCCAGTCTTGTAAGATGTGTGCACATTAAGGTAGAAAAACTGTAAAGACCTTGTAGAAACACCCCCCTCATCCGCTCTACTGCTCCGCTGATTGCAGATTAGTCATATACATCTACCATGAGTAGGTTTATATGAGTTTTGTGCGTGTTGAGTGAATTTCTTTTCAGGCCTGCTCTGAAACATATCCAGTATGGAAAACATTACTGCTGAAAAACTCATGATGCTGGTGGTATGTAAGAATAGAGTTCTAGAAAGTGGTAAAAGTGCATGTTCTATAGCAAAGGTGATTATAGAGATCAGTACCTGGGGATGCCTCTGATGAACCCCCGTGTGCCACTGTGAAGAGGGGAGAAACGCGTTGGGCTTCTTTCATGCTAAGTGTCTGACAAATATGTGTTTATTTTATTAGCCTGAGTGTGAATTGTACAGTGGAGAGTGTGATTGGACGAGATCTCCTCATGACTTTACCTGGCTTTATTATTATTATATTTATACAGTGGGTACATGTTATACATGTGAGATATTTAATTTCTTTTAGGGTTTGGTCCTTGAATTTGCTGTATCATATTGATTTAAGCTACCAAACAGCTATGTAAAATATAGAGAATGAATATTTAATCTTTGGGAATGAATTGGATATATATATACTTGCATATTGACGCCTCTTTATCCCCGGTATCTCACGGTTTCTATATTTCCCTCACTGACATTAGCAGCACATATTAGCTTAGCAGTGTAGGGATAGGAAGGGTGAGTCGTCGGTGAGCGGGGGCGCCAATTCGCCTTATAGGGTGCCGACCTCCGCTGCGAGGTAGGGAGAGTTTAGGGCTATTGCCCCAATCCCTGCCCCCTCCTTTATTGGAATATTTAATTGTGTCTATACTCACATGGGTGGATGTATGTTTAGAATTTTAATGATTATAAGATAAACATGTAACAATCCACAAGATAATGGTGGACGCTGGCAAATCATGTAACAAATGTTCGTTTTCCTTTTCCTTAATAATTAGATCTTTATATAAGATATTTTCGGTTTAGCACCTAGAATGTGATTATATTTCTTAGATACAGTGTGATATCCTGACCAGTGATGTACGAGCCTCATACAACTGCCTATATAGTGTGTTAAACATGTGTATCCTCCAATTACAGATCCTAAATCAGTGTCAGGAGCACGTGGTCTCAAGCCAGGAGACTGGGTGATCCTAAAAAGAAAAGTTAGAAAGAGCCATGAGTCAGAATCAGATGGGCCGATCCAGCTTATCCCAACCACAGCAACTTCCATGAAGCTTGAGGGAAAACCCATCTGGAGACAACAACCGCTGTAAAGAGTCCATCGTACCGCCAGAATGAGGGTCACAACACACATAGTGCTGAATTATCTCACATAGAACCTTATGGAGAATTTCTAGATTGGGGATGAAACATGGGAAATAACCATGATAAGGGAACAATGGGTACAGGAACATTACACAAATAAGGGCTCATGGTGGAAAAAAAAAACATTATCTGACCTGAACTAACCAATTAGTTTAAGGGTTTAAGTGACTTTTTAAGGATAACATACACTTGCTGGTAACTGGTATTGTCTTATTTGTTGGTATTTGAAGCCGTAAAAGTGCTACTCTGTGTTACTGAAGGTAATCGGATCCATGCGTAAGGGAAATCTTGTTAAAGGCCTCTTGGTGATAGGTTGTGGACCCGAGACAAGAAGAGATCCATTAGTGTTGTGATACAATCATGTGCACTCAGGTAGAAAAGTCTCGAAGACGCGGACAGCACTCAGATGTTGACTGAGAATCAGTCTTTCAGAAACAGTAATGCTAAAAGCTGCAGCATAACAGTAAGAAGCTTATTCTTACAATTGCCTTACTCTTTCTAATCGATTAATCTCAAAATCTGAGTGAGCTCTTCAGCATTAAATAGTCTGTTCTAAGGACTAGGACATTACCTGTGCTTCTGTGAACTTTGTGTGCGGGATGTGATCAACTCTCTGATCAGCAGTCTGTACCAGCGGGAGCAAAGGCTTAGCATTGCTTGTATAGGAGATAGAAAAATGAAAAAAGGTTGCTGTTAAAGCATTAGAGCTGATTTGTTAGAGGACCACGGTAGGGTCAGAAGGTTAATAAAGTATTTAGGGGGGGGACTGTTGAGGAGGACCTTTCCATCAAATACTTAATTAACCTCTTGACAAGGGATTGTGGGAAATATGTCGATTTGCCTTACATAATTCAGGTTTCAGATCATACACATGACACAGATATAAAGATGGCTGACATTTCCTGTTCACCACACCTTGCTTGGAATGCAAGGAATGTCCAGATGAAAGAAGACCGCCATATAAGGGAATACCCCTGGTCAAGCTAGAAGACAAACCCACAGATCAGATTACATCATAGACCAAACCATCAGCATGGATCCACTAAATGACGTCCCTCCCATCACCATGGTTTCATCCACTGGAGTCAGACTCGCCCATCAACAGCAACACGGATCTCCCCATTGGCTAGCTCATGAACTGTCCCACTAAATGTGCATATCTGAACTTGTGTAGGTCCCTAGCCTATATCAAGAGGACGCATGCTCTTCCCTGTTCGGTGCTATCTTTACTGTGACCAAGAAGAGATTTCATATCCGACTGTCTGGTGTGAATTCTTTTATGCATGCACTTGGTCCATACCAATTCGGCCAGGCAGTAGGCAACTAGTGATCTCTGGTTAAGAGTTCACCTCAACATATGTACGTGACCTGGGAGCCGGCTGAAGACCAAGTGATGGTGATGAGGAGGCCAGCCCCCAGAGGACAGCAGCGTGTGAGGGCAAGACACCCCCTTGTGCAGCCTATTCCTGAGAAAGAGCGAGTGGAGGCCAGGGATTTGCAAGAGAAGTGTGACGCCCTGGGCAAGCCAGGGGTCACAGGTCACAACATCACATGCACCCCACATTCCCGGCAAGTACACCTAGGCTAACCTAAAATCCTTGTTGCCTTCCTCCAGGGGCTGATGTCCACACCAGGGGGTGGGCCAGGCGGTTGGCTCCGCCCACCGAGGAGTTCACAGCCCTGGAGGCGGGAGAACCAGGCAGATAGAGTTTGGAGGAAGAAGTGGAAGGAGTTGAAGTGGAGAGTTCAAGCTAGGGGAGTGAAGTAGAAGGAAGTGGTAAAGGAGGACAGTAAGAGTGGCGACAGAAAAGGAACAGTTAAGAAAGCCTGAAGTTGGTCCGGGTGTGTGCCCCGGACTGAGACCGCAAGGTCAGCAGACGGCGGTGATAGTCTGCAGGGTGACTGCTTGGAGGTTGCTGGAAGGACCGCGGACGGGTGGTGACTCGGCGGTACCAGAGCAGTATACGAAGAACAGTCAGCACCAGGGCAGGGGCCTTTCGGATCCCGGCAAGGCTAGGAGTCGCCATAATTTGCCAAATCAGTCAGTGAAGGGGACCTCTATCTCCTAACAACCAAGTCCCGATTGAAGGCAACAGTCCGACCGTTAAGGAGAGACACCGCCACCGCCAAGGCACCAGTTTCCCAGGGCCAGCGCCTGCAGGCAAGAGAGGGGCTCCTCCGGTCCATATCCAAGCCGGGGAGTGGGTAACCGGTGGGAACCCATCGCTACCAAAAGGACTTTACATAGGTGCAGGGAAGAGACCGTCACCGCTAACTGCAGGGAACAGCAGCACCGTAACCGTCCGAGGGACCCGTCCAACCAGCCGTTTGTTTACCGAGAACTGTGTAGTGTTTACTGGCTGAGTGAGTACCTCCGTGCCGTGCGGCACAGCGCTGCCCCTGCACCTCCACAGGCCCCATACCCGCCTGTCCACCATACCAACCCCATCACTGGGCCCCGGGATCACCAAAACCCCTACCCACGGAGGGGCAAATCAACAACTGGCTGCTCCATACCATCACTCCCGGGCTCCCCAGACAGAGCAGCGGTGGTGTCCACTTAATCACCACAACCGTGGGTGGTGTCACGGACAATAAACTATCCCAAAACCCAATCCCCTTTCACTCACGGGCGAGGAGCACCGCTCGAGTCCCCGGGATCCGGCCCTCGCTTGAGCCACCGAGCAGCGGCAGCAGCCGGACCCGAGCAGTGGGAGAGCGCGGCGTCCCCTCCTCCGCCCGCGACAGAAGTCTCTGCGGAAGACCGGGTTCCAGGCCCGAGGTCCTCTCCACCGTGGGGTAGTAGAAGAGTAACCTGCGCACCGAGTATGGCTTCATCGTGGAGGCTGGAGTTAAAGAAGGCATCTTTGTCTCCAGGAGAGATGTGCAGTCGCACCTGCCAAGAGGTCACCCTGGTCGTGACTTACACATGGGGGATGTGGTCGAATTCACCAGGCACAAGGGTGAAAGGGGTTGGTTTGCCCTAGATGTGGTTCCCCACCCAAAGAGCTCAAGCTACATCCCTACAGCTTCCACCAGGTCCCCTGAGTCAC
Organism: Anomaloglossus baeobatrachus; assembly: GCF_048569485.1. Lineage (NCBI taxonomy): Eukaryota > Metazoa > Chordata > Amphibia > Anura > Aromobatidae > Anomaloglossus > Anomaloglossus baeobatrachus. The sequence goes on from NC_134355.1 coordinate 633,584,699, forward strand.
CGCCACTAGGGGATGCTAAAAATGTAGAAGTGGATACTGAAGATGTGAAAATGTTGGTGATGAAGTAAATGCTGAAAATACTAAAGATGCTCAGAATGCAGAAATACGTGATGAAGATGTAAAAACATCCAGGTATCAGAGCCCTGAAAGCAAGAGCCCTAGTCTTAGGAGAAAGTCAGTGTAAGCAGAAGGTTTTGGACAATGTTGGTTACCAGTTGAAGCAACGTTCATCTATTTAAGAATGCGCCCACAAAGACTCTTGTAAGAACTTTTGAATTGTTTTCCTTTTTGCACCAGGTTTTTGTGCACTTTTAACAAAATGGACCATAAGGTTATGAACTGGCTATAACCACAAACTCTCGCAGTGTATAAAGTTACCTCATCGGTACAAATACCAGAGCTCGCCTGCTTATGGGGCCTGGCTCTGCATCACCAAGAAGCACGCCTATTGATGGGCCTGTTGTCCAAAAAGCCTAGAGCACGCCTGTTTATGGGGCCTGGCTCTCCAACCACAAAGACGCTGGTACGCCTGTTTATGGGGCCTACCTTTAACCACCATCCCCAGGAGAGGAAGATTGGAGGAAAGGCTGGGATAGAGCTGGCCCAGACCTGGTCACCAAATGGACCGGTGAACTGCCTCTTGAGCGGTTTTGGGTGGGTTTATGGACTTGTGGGTGGTGAAGAATGGCACCTGGTATAATGTTTTAAATGTTTTTATGTGAATGCCTTCCCTGTGTGGGGAAAGTTGTCTTAAAGTTTGTATTGAAAATGTTATTGTCTTTGCAGCCCGAGGACGTGCTGATGATAACTAAGGAGGAATGTGGCGCCCCTGACCTTGTCAGGCACCACTGAGTACTGCACCCATGCTGGGTGAGTGCAAACAGGTAATCCCAAAGGCTGAGTAGGGTGTGTACACACAGACACATAGTAACCAGGTCACACACACACACACACACACCTTAGAGGGGACCCCTGGGCAGACCCAGGAGGGGGCATGGCCTCCACATCTCAGCTAGTGGTGCGGTAGTGGGGCTGGAAGCTAGAGTGTGCAGTGGCAGTCAAAGGAGTAGGAGTGGAGCAGCAGAGTCTGAAATGTAGACGCAGAAGAGCGGGAACACTGGTCAGACCCTGCACGTGTAGTGGCTGCTGGCGGGGGAGAAGATTACCACACAGTCAGTCTGAAAGACACCTGAAGAGAGAGAGAGCAGTAAGGAGTAGAGTACGAGGACTCCTGGTAATGATGCACAGGTCTCTAGAGCCAGACATCCATTTAGTGGTCTGCTAAATCCTGCAGGTGGTGGGACTAGAGGTTCCACACCAACCAATACAGAGCTCGAGCATCCGCAGCAACGAGGCGGCCCATAAGGAGGATCGAGCCTGGAGCAATCTTTTCCTTGGTCCACGCTGCCAGCAAACGGGTCAGAAAGGGGAGAAAAGGCAGCTGCGACTTCCCTGGATGAATCCCACGGTACTTTAAGTCAGGGGTTGTCCGAAACAAGTGCTAGGAAGGCGAGTCAGCAGTCACCCCTATAACAGCCTGAAGGATACCTGGTTCTTTCTGGTTCATCACAGTATCGCCCTGGTTACCTCACGCTACCACCAGAAAGTGAGTAAACAGTTGAAAGACATTTCTGGACTGAGACAGTTCTTCTGCGACCTGTTCCACACACATACACCCGAGCCCCTGAGGCCAACCTCACTCTCGGGAGGCCATACCATCTAGCTGCAGATACCATCAGCCCCAGACGCTCGTTAAACTGCAGTGGCGGTCACCCCTCACCCTGACCGCGAACCGAGAGTGGCGTCACGACTCCTATGAAAGCAAACCTGACATACCTGTGACCAGAGCACGTCCCCACAGAGAAGTCCCTGCAGCGTCCCTAGAAGTGAAGTGGAGTCCCAGAGGTGACCGCTGCAGCACTGTGGCGGGTGACTCACACGCTGTGTGCCTCACTACTGTATTGTGGAAGACTACTGTTAAGATGGTTAACAAGCTTGTTTCGATACTCTAGAATCTGTGCTTCCCTTTCCGTGGTGGATCATCTTGCTAAATTGACTCTTGTACCATCGATCTAACAGAGTGGCAGTCTAGTAGTCAGCACTATTTCTAATACTAACAATTTGGACATCATGTTGCAGATAGTGCAGTAAGAAGTCACTCATGTGTCAGATGCTTCCATGAGGTACAAGTCCATGTTGTGTGCGTGGCGGGGTAATGTTCAAGCTTGCCTCCTCCATCCTCTCCCACTAACCACAGACAAAAAGAGAAGGGATCAATATCTTCTTTATCTCCAGAGTTTTCTGCACCCATCACCTCTTCCTTCTCCATTTGTTCCATGGCTCCTGCACCTTCACTACCAGTTTTTCTGTTACTATGAGCCCACCTCGATCAATGGACTCCACCCTCCTGTAAAACCCACCTGTGCGACGGCTGTGCGGACCTTACAGGAAATGGTATCCCTTCCTCATCCTCTTCTCCTTCCTCCTCTTCCTCTGGACCCTCACTTCCTCCCAAAGACTATTCAAAGTGTGCTCCAACCTGTAGATGAGCTGTATAGTGATGTTGATGACGGCATTGTAAGCGCTAACCATCTTCGTAGCCATTTCGAAACTCTGCGGAAGAATGCAGACGTCCTTCATCTGTGCCCACTCCGCAATTGTAATTTGCCCCACATCCGCACTGCGTAGTCCCAGGCTATGTCTTATGGTATAGTGCATCAGGGCTTGCTGCTGCTGCCACAGTCGCAACATGTGCAGTGTGGAACAGTGTGGAGCGCGGTTCGCAGTTCGAGGTTCTCCAGTTCTAGGCTCGAGTGATTTTGGGGCCTGTTCTAGATCGAACTAGAACTCGAACTTTTTGCAAAAGCTCGATAGTTCTAGAAACGTTCGAGAACGGTTCTAGCAGCAAAAAAACAGCTAATTCCTAGCTGGCTTTCCGCTGTAATAGTGTAAGTCACTCTGTGACTCACACTATTATGACATTTCAGTGTATAGTGTGCGTGAACAGCGCCTTCAGATCACTGCTGTTTGTATAATGGCGATCGCCATTTTTTTTTTTTTTCCTTGTCTTCCTTCCCTAAGCGCACGCGTCTTGTGGGGCGGGCCAGCATGTCAGCCAATCCCAGACACACACACAGCTAAGTGGACTTTTAGCCAGAGAAGCAACGGCATGTGTGATAGGATGTCCATGTCACATGTCCCTGCATTATAAAAACGAGTATCTGCCCGTCCGGACGCCATTATCTCTTCTGCGTCCTTGGTGTCAGACATCACTGGCGCAGCTCCGTCCTTTGTCCTATCGCCGATACTGGATACGCTGGACAGCATAGGGATAGCACTATCTATCAGTCCTTTTAAGGGCTCGTACCGGCAGGGTCAGAGCCATAGGTGACAGGTCCTGAAAACAGAGACAGCGTCTGTGTAGCTAAGGTCAGGGATTTCGTCGCTGCATTTCCCCATTAGGAGGGAATAGAAAGGCAGGCTTCCATTCCTCTACCCAGAGCCCCACAATCCTGGCACTGTACCCTCCTGTCCTCTGCACACTCCAACTCATTATAGCTAAGCCATTATACTAGCAAACAGTCAGTGTACCTAGTGGCATCCTAAACGTGGCTATTGGACTTTTGTCTAGTCACACTAGTGCAAAGATATTTGCAGCACATCTGCCTGCATTGCACACTCAAACTCTTTGTTACTAATACATTATAATACCAAAAATTGAGTAAACTTAGTGGCATACAAGAAGTGGCTGTTGTACTCCATTAATGCCCCACTGGTGCAAATCTATGTGCAGCACCTCTGCATGACACCCTCCTGCTCTGTTTTTAATAAGCTATAATGATAGCAAAAAATACTGCCATTTAGTGGCATCATAGAACTGGCTGTTGTATTCCATTAGTGCCCCACTGGTGCCAAGCTATTTCTAGCACCTCTGCATGACACCCTCCTGCTCTGTTTTTAATAAGCTATAATTATAGCAAAAAATACTGCCACTTAGTGGTATACAAAAAATGCCTGTAGGACTCCTTTATTGTGCCACTGGTGCCAAGCAATCTCAAGCACCTCTGCATTCTACACTCATGCCCATTTTGCTATGCTAATTTTATAGCAAACTCAGGGAATTCCTTGCTGCATTTGATCATTACGAGGGATAGAAAGTGAAGCTTCTTTTACTGTCCTGGTACCCACAGAACACGGCCACTGTACCCATCTGTCCACTTTTGCCACGCTATTTAATTTGCACAAAGAGCTGACTCTTTTTCTGCCTTCCTAAAATTGTCTGGAATACTAAGTTAGTGTTCCTTTGCTGCCAAGCAAGGTACAACACATGTGCATTCTACACTCCTTTCCATTTCTGGAATGCAATTATTAACTGCAGGTAGTCCAGGCAATCTGTGACGAAGGTGCATATAATGTAGCCTGCATCCAATGATGGTTCTCTCGATGTCTGACAGCTCAACAATACCTTCTGTTTCCACTTCCAAAACAAGTGGTGACCTGCCAATCACACTCCCTGTTGCGGGTTAAGGAGTGGAAGTTCAGTGTGAAAAACCATGTGTGACTGCTGTCCCCACAGTCACAGAGGATGAAGAGCATGCAGATGCACTTGATGGGGCAGGCGGTGGTTGCACAGGCACGCTAGTCCGCATTGTAGCACAGTGAAATTCACATTGCGACTTATGCTTCATTTTAAGTCGTGTACAGGGTGGGCTCCCCAGTATGCAGCAAAACCAGGCAAAAGGAAAAGGACTCTAGCCAGTTGGGTTGATAAATTATTGTTTAACTTTACCAAAACAAACAATAAGAACCATGCATATAATTAAAATAATTGAACAATCTATTCTGTTGCCTATTACCTGCTAATCCCTCTGTGTAGCAGTAATTGTGTGTTTGTGCGTGTGTGTGTGTGTGTGCGAACACGACTTACCAGTGGCGCATCACAAGAGCTTCCAAGTTATCTACCTAAACATAGACAAAACACATGACCCCCCCTGAATACCCTTGTTAGCTGAAGCCTCACAGATATTGCGGATGATAACAGTGTGAATGCAAACCACACAGCTCTGCAACACAGTCATGGAAATCTTGAAAAGCAACAGTCAATGCAAACATGTGTTGCTGTCCCTCTATGATTTAAACTGTACGTGACAATTTGACAGTGCAGAGGCAGCAAGTCTTATTGTCTATATAGTCGGCCTACCCAGAACAGATATGTGTTTTGCTAATAAAACAAAGTGTTTTGTGCCCGCATTATTGTCTGGGCACAGCCTACCGTACCCGGGTACTGTGATGTCCAGTTGCCAGAAATACAGACTTTACGCTCCTCTCACGGTAAACAGTATAGACAGCACTGTAAGAATGTTGGTCTGTGGCACAGGATGCTGCTCACTGACGTTACAGTGCTCATCATCAAAGTACAACACAACTCACCTCACAATTGAACAAAGTGTTTCTGCGGTGGCTCCTTGCTGTAACACACACCTTTAGCTTTTCATTCTGTTCATAGACAGCATCTCCAAGTCCACCCCCGAAGAGCAATTTTCTATTGCTATAGTGACCAAAGGCAGATCCAAAAAAACAGCAGCCCCTTGTGTGTAGTCTGCAACAATGCATGCAATGAACGGCAAATAAGCATATTGCGTTGACAGTTGCTAAAGCTGAGCAATACACCTTCACGCTGTCAATTCATATCCATGTGATACTTCATGGAGGAAGTACTCAAAAGTGTGAGTTTTTGCCTTCTACTTACAGATTGTTGACAAATCTTACAGATTCCATGACTTGGGTGATCCTTTGCGATGTCCAAAAATTCACAGGCTAGGAAAGGCTTACAGCCCATGCGACCTGCATAGCCAACACGACATCTGCTCAGAGTCAAAGTTGTGGTCCAGGATTCAGTTGTTGACGTGCTTCCAGTACTTTGTCTCTGGCCAGGAAGACGCAACGTAACCTCGTCGTCAGTAGCATCCTCCTCCACCTCCTCTGCTGACCTCATCGACTGGCTGACTTTGGTTTGACAGTAAGTGTTGTCTCCAACCTCATCAATAACCCTGTGTGTTTTCATTCCCCTCGTCCTGAGTCCTCCGAGACAACCTCTTCCTGCCCTGACCGAATAGTAAAGTTGTCCTTCCAATCAGGTATCTGTGCTCCTCATCCTGTTCCCCATTGTCTCCACCAGGAGGATTTACTATTTGGAAATGAGGGTGTAGATTAGGCTCAGCACCTTCTTCATCGGGGCCTGGATCCCAGTCACAAAGCTTCAGGCTATCTGCGCAGATCATTTCCCCTGTCTCATGGAACTCGCTACCTCAACACGTTAGATTATCTGCTACACACGCAAGCTTCAAACTGAATCTGAAAACTCATCTGCTCAGAAATGACTATAACTTTCAATGACACCACCACCATACGTACTTGACGCTCAACCTAAACAACTCCTACTGTCTCCTCCCAAAAATCCTTTAGAATGTAATCCCGCAAGGGCAGGGCCCTCTTCCCTCTGTACCAGTCTGTCTATAGTTACTTGTATATGTATTCTGTATGTAACCCCCTTCTCATGTACAGCACCATGGAATCAATGGTGCTCTATAAATCAATAATAATAAAAATAATAATAACTTCCTTGTCTGTACTCATTGCAGCTTTGGAGCAGACCTGATTCCCAGGCTATAGTGCGACTGAACAGCTATGCAAACTCAACCATCTCTGTCACCCCATACTCAGCAGGGCTGGTGGAAACTTGAGAGCTGTTAGGAAGCAAGTGCGATTGGATTGACACCACAGAGGAATGGAGTATTTGGGATCTTGAAATTGGGGTGGAGGAGAGGCCACTTTATGGAGCAATTCAGATCCATTGAAGCAGCTGCTGATTTGGCCTCATCTACATTTGTTAGCGATGGTCGTGTCCATGAAAAAAGGGATCATATCAGATTATCCATGGGAAGAAGTACACCTGTTCTTTTGGATGTAATTTGTTGTTACAAAACGGTGACGCCTTAAACGCAAGCAGCCTGCTGCGGTTTCAGTTGCGCCCAGGCATCAGCTGCCATTTAGGCCTGTGCCTCAGGTTGTCCAGCTGGCTGCTTTCTCCTCCACGTGTAAGTGTGGAGAGGCAGCTAGTGCGCATGCGTGTGACGAATTACCCCAGCCGCAGCCTAACTCCAGTGTTTCGCCTAGTGAGTATGCTCAGCATGACTGTGCCATTCCTGAGGCTAAGTCTTCATTTCGGGCTACAGCGCATGCTCCCACACTTAGTGCGAAAAGCCTCTTTGCACAGGTACTTGCACTCCGTGACGGGTCTAAGTCCTGTGTTGTGCATAGACACCATGCTAAAGCTGATAGTCTTTTTTCAGAGACTGTATTTCATGCAACTGACTATGGTCAGGCACTTACTGCATCAGAAACTAGGTCCGGTAATGAACTCTTTGGCCCTGCCCGTGATGTGGGGGGCCCATTTAGACCACAGGGCATCAGGTGTCCTGACGATGTGGCCAGGCCACTCCCAAATGGCTTGCAGAGGCCCGCCCCTATGACTTGTCACCTCATTATTGATGGTCAGACGATGACTGGTGAGGTGTTTGGGTCATGACAGCCATGAGGTCATCATTGAAGTTGCGGTTCCAAATAGGACGCTAGTTATGCCACTCATGACGTGTCACTCTGCTTTTGTCTCCAGGAGGTGCATTGTGGTCCACCCTGGTTTGGGGCGGACCCAGGTTATAGAAGGTGCTGGAGACAACAAGGAGGTGCGCAGTCTATTATGCTCCAAAAGAGCACACCTCCATGTGTTGAACCCATTGTGGCTTTAGGCCAGAGGTAGGCAGGGATAGGGCGTCGATGCAGGCCGCCACCACAGTTGGTAACGCAGAACGGTTAAGACCAGCTCCTGTCCTACAAGTCCTACTTGTGCAGCCCAGTGGCATTAACAGGCCTGCTGCTGCTGATGCGCCTGCTGTTCACAGGTGTGGCCCCAATGCACACGGTCAGCGTACTGAATGGCCCCTGTGATGTTAACAGGGAGTTCCTGGGCTGGGTGGGCGTGTGGACCCTGTGACGCTAACAGGGCTCCCAGTCTCAAGATCCGAGTGGCGTCTAACTTGGTTCAGGCTACTATTAGTTTCATAGCCACACAGCTCTGTATCCTCCACCGAACCTTCCAGTTGACAACCTCTCCTTTTCCATCTGGGAGCACGGTGGACACTGACTGCTGATGGGGATATATACCTTTATCTTTCTTTTCTTATTAATTTTCGTTATATAGCGGTAACATAGTATATACCACCTTATCCAAATCTGCCAGTCCCACCGTAACAGATGGTGTTTCTTCATCAAATGTTACTTTTGCTTAACCACCAAACCCACGGACCAAAACTTTTTTCCCCTTTCCAACACACCTGTTCCCCTTTTCACCCGCATCTGTCCTTTTTCAACTCATTTTGTATATGACCAAAAGTGCAACTCTACAGGGACACTGTACTCAATGGCATCTCAGCACAACAGCCACCCCTCGGTCCCTCAGATGTGGACAAGTAAAAGACCATTTCCTCCTATCCATGACAAAGCGTTGAGATTCACTCTGTGCAGCACTGGTGTTTAGTGGAAAAGCAGATCGAAGATTGCGTAACACCTTCTGAAGATACTCCTGTACACGTGCGTCCCTTTATATGGCAGGAATTATTTCGCCAAATTTTGTCTTGTACCGGGGATCTAACAGTGTGGCAACCCAGTAGTTAGCATTACTTCGAATTCGTACAATCCGAGGGTCATGTTGTAGGTAGTGCAGCAAGAAGGCGCTCATGTGTCTTGTGCATCCAGGAGGACCAAGTCCTTGGTGTGTTGGTGGCAGAGAGGTGAGAATCGTGCGTCCTTCCTCTGCCCTCTCCCCCCAACCTCGCACAACCGAAATGTGAGCAAGCTCTCACTCATCTGCTGAGTCTTCCATGCCCATCGCAAGTTCGTCCTCCATTTCTTCATGGCTCCTGTACCTTCCTCAACAATTTTTGCTGATACTATGCGCCCTTGTTAATCCCTATCCCCCACCATAACTGCTGCCTAGGTGCCGCTTACCGTATGGACCTTGTAGATCTTATTATCCCTTCTGCATATGACTCCTCCTGTACTTCCTCACCTTCCTCTTGGACCAATACCTGACTCCGAATAATGCTTACAGTGTGCTCCATCATGTAGGTGACCAGAATTGTCACGCTGAGAATGGCCTTGCCAGTGCTAAACATCTTCGTTGACATTTGGAAACTGTGTAGAAGGGTGCATAGGTCCTTGATCTGACACCACTCCAGCAGCGTGATCTGCACCACCTCTGGATCAAGTTAGCCCAGGGTATACGTCATACCGTATTTCAGCAGGGCTCTGCGGTGCTGCCACACACGCTGCAACATGTGCAGATTCCAATTCCTGCGTGTCGGAACATCGCATTTCCGGCGCTTAACCGCCAGACCCCAAGACTTCCGGAGCGATGAAAGTTGTTGAGCTGCTGGGTGCGAAGGATGAAAGTGACCACATAGCAGCGTGCCCGCTGCACAAGGCCATGTAGGCCGGGATGGCATTTTAAAAATTGCTGGAGAATCAGATTCAACACGTGAGCCATACAAGGCCCGTGTGTCACATTGCCCTGACGAAGGGCCGCAGACAGGTTTGCATCATTGCCGCACACGGCTTTTAAGTCACCAACGTAGTCCACTCAATCAATTTGTACTCTGGTCCCAATGGGAAGACACCACACCCTTTTTTAGGCCCCTCCTGTCTGCAGACCACTGCCAGACAAAGCTATGAACCTCTTGTTACTGTTACCCCCAGTTCAGTTTTATGAGTTTGTGTGCTTGTTACCTGACTACGTTTCCTGCTTGCTGTTTATGTACCTCGTTGGCCGATCCGCATTTCACCTCTGCTTGTTTTCTGATTAAGTCCTGGCCATCCCATTCTGTTCCTCTTCCTCAATTAATGTTTTTGAACCTGCATGACTACTATTCTCTGGAACTGCAGCCTTCCACAGGTATTGATCAACGTGGGCCCTGTGTAATTCCAAATCACTGTATAGGGGTTAAAGGGTTTCAGGGTTCTGGGTGTCCAGCTTGGTGAGTGGCTTGCCTCTAGCCTATCCTTTACAGCCCATCTGAGTGTGTCGATCCAGGCAGGCGTTACACCGTGCCCTCTGCAGAAGGCCATGTAGGCAGGGATAGTGTTTTAAAAATTGCTGGACAACCAGGTTCAACACGTGAGCCATACAAGGCACGTGTGTCACATTGCCCTGAAGAAGGGTCGCAGACTGGTTTGCATCATTGTCGCACCCGACCTTCCCTGACTGCTGGTTGACTGTAGACAACCATTGATGAAACTCTGTCTCACTCTCCAGAGCTAACCGTCCACAATTCCTCAGCGGTGTCTCACATTTCCCCTACATTTCAAAGTAAACATTTGACCGCATGATGGCCTTGAGCTCTGCTGCCAGCATAGTAAGGAGGTGTGTGGGATTCCTTGGGCGCAGTTACAAGGAAGGGTGGCCTGACCACACAGGGTTTGGGCCGAGGTGGAGGACCCACACGAGGTTGAGGAGGCATAAGCAGTGGAGGAACTTGTACATACAGAGGAAGGATTGACACACAAGTCGTGGGGACGGCAAGACTTGTACAGCAAACCCTTCTCCATCTCTCACCATAGTTACCCAGTGCCCAGTCAGCAACATGTAACTCCCCTGTCCATGCTTACTGGTCCAAGTATCTGTGTTGAAATGCACCCTGTCACACACAGAGTTTCTCAAGGAATCGGTGAGGTTGTGTGGGACCTACTGTGGTAGCGCGGGCACGCCTTTCTTGGAGAAGGAGTGACGACTGGCCATCGGCTCTTGGGGCACTGCAATGGGCATAAGGTCTTGAAAATCCTCGGTCTCAAAAGGGTGTAAAGGCAGCCTGTTGCCAACAAGTTGCAGATGATGAAACTCAACCTCTTAGGCATGTCATGCCCTTCGAAAATCATGTAAAACATAGCGAGGGGACTCCAACCACAGTCTCCCTCATTTCCACTAATTGGGCCACACACCCCCCACTTGACTGGCATCAGTTGACCCCCATTTTCAAGATGAAAAAGATGCTTTGCATGAAGCACTCTCAAAAATACGCGTGCCTTTCGCCTCCCCTGGCTGACCCAGGGGAAGAAAAGTCCTCTGAGAGCCATGTCCACATTGTCAGTGGACAGACGCGTGTGCTTATCTGCCAGCAGACCCCCAGCAGCACTGAAGACAGGTTCCGAGAGAACGCTGGCTGCAGGACACGACAAGATCCCCAAGGCGTACGTGGCGAGCTCAGGCAATTTATCCAGATTGGAAGCCTAAAATGAGCAGGGCTCAAGTTGCACAATAATGGAATCGATGTTTCCTTGCATATACTCATATATCTGTGTGTCCTCTTTTTCCTTGTCCAGCTGTTTTGTTTTCGCATGAGTATATGTCCTTGTGACTTTCCCATGTGTTTGTGTTGTGTTGTGAGTTGTTTGTCACCTTTTGGACACCTTTGAGGGTGTTTTCTAGGTGTTTTTATGTGTTTGTGATTGCCTGCCATTGTTTCCTATGCAGTTCGAACGTTCGACAAACCGAACTCGAACGGGACCTCCGTTCGGCGAACCGACCTCGAGCCGAACCGGGACTGGTTCGCTCATCTCTAGTGTGGAATTCTACCTTGTCGGCACATCAACCGGTTAACCCGTAGTCCAAAAGACCTTTGTAGTGTTGCAAGTCGATTAGCCATGGGGTGCAAGCGGCAAGTGAGCACACACCAACCATGCCTTCTGCAGCAGCACATCCGGGCAGGGCTAGAAATTGCTGTCCAACCAGGCTGAGGATGTGAGCCAAAACACGTGATGTGGCCCAGGCGTAGGGTCACCAACAGGTTTACACCATTATTACACACAGCCTTCCCTGGCTCCAGGTTCAGTGGAGACAGCTTTTTATCAAACTCAGCTCGGATAGCGGTCCACAACTCTGCAGCTGTGTGACTTGCTTCTCCAATGCATAATAATTTCAGCACGGCTTGTTTGCATTGAGCCCTGGCTGAGCTGAACAGAGGTTGGGGGATTCTCTCTGAAGTCTTGGAATGCGTGTTACATTAAGGGAGATGTTGAGTTCGCTGGTGGAGGCCCTAGAGGAGGTGGAGGAAGCAGAAGCAGTGGAGGAAGCAGTAGATCCAGAGGTTTGTCCAGCAAGCTTTGGGGATTTAAAGACTCAAGAAGCAGCCCATTCCCCACCTGCTCTCGCAGCCACTAGAGTAACCCAGTGCCCAATCAGCAAGATGTAATGCCCCTGGCCATGTTTGCTCGTCCAGGTGTCAGTAATGAAATGCATCCTGGGAGACAGTTTTTCAATGAAAAGGTAATGTTCTCTTCGACATGATGGTGTAGTGCAGGCACAGCTTTATTAGAGAAGTAATGGCGACTGGGCATCTGGTACTGGGGGACTGCAAAAGCCATCAGGTTTTGGAAACAGTCTATATTCACCAGTTGGAAAGGCAGCAATAGTTTAGATATGGTGAAGTTCAGGCTCTTTGCTTTGGCATGTGTGAGAGGAAATGATGCATATAGTATTCAAATTATTGAATTTTTCCCTCTACTGAGTCATTGTTTACAATGTTGACAGATAATGAAAGTTGCGGTGTCAAAAAAAGGCCCAGGCTAGGCAACCCTTCCTGCAAACTGCAGACTCGCAACCACTGCTTTCCACAGCCAGAGTTGTGGCTGAGTATGTAGTGCTTCTCATGATTGCATCACTACGTGTTTGTGTGAGAATTGACAACATAGCATCATTGTCTGACTCCTCATCTGCTGAGCTACTCACGTGCATGCCTCTGAGTTCACACGAAATGGGATCTATAACATCATCATGCTCTATGTTGTCCCACTCTTTCTTTTCCTGACCTGACATCACAGAACAGTATGCGTGCGCATCAGGTATCTGAGTCTCATCATCACCACCTGCACTCCTGGGGGCTAACATCAGTTGATGAGGGTCAAGATCCTGCTTGGACCCTACTTTGTCTGGGCCATGATCCAGCTGACAAAGATTTTGGGCATTGGTGCAGATGCTTTCCTCCTCTTGAATCTAGGAATCTTTGGAGCAGACCTCTGATGCCCATGGGATAGAAAGTGTGAACATCTCTGCAGACTTGCCCATGTATGGATCCCCACAGTCAGTTTGGCAGTTGGAGATTTGTGACGTGGGAGGAAACCAGTGTCATTGGGGTGGCACCTCTGGGGAATGAAGTGTGTGTGATGTTGAGGTGCAGGAAGAGGAGGAGAGGCCACTTGATGCAAATGCTTGCCAGCCACTCTAGCACATGCTATTTCTCCCCCATCTTTTTGAACTTGAAATGATGTGCCGCTGCCAAAGAAATTTAGTGGAGTAGTCTGTCCAGTATCGTAACTTTTCATTTCTCTTGGGATAGGATGAGTTGTTTGCTCAGTAGAGCTTTGACTAGCATCAGAACTTCCCACATGTACACCTCGAACACCCCACCTATTAAACCCTTCCACCACAACCTAGTTGTGATTTACCACTCATGATTTATGTACCCTTCCCCTTTGAAACAGATATTTCACAACCATATGCTCAGAGTTGTCAGACAACTGACACAAAAGATAAAATTTTATTTCTTTCCTGAGATGGCAATATTGAGAAGGCACTAAAAAGTACCAATACCTAGAAATGTGGTTCACTGGCTATTTTGGAGCAGGCACTAATAAGTATCAATATCTAAAAATGTGCTTCCCTGGGTTATTTGGAGCAGGCACTAAAGTGGCAAGACCTATTTAGCTAGTTCATTGGCACATTTTAAACAGGCATTAATAAGTAACAATACCTACAAATGTGGTTCACTAGTTAATTTGGAGCAGGCACTAATAAATATAAAACCTAGAAATGTTGTTCACAGGGTAATTTGGAACAGGCACTAAAATGCGTCAAGACCAATTTAGCTAATTCACTGGCAAATTTTGAGCAGACACTGATAAGTAACAATACCTAGAAATGTGGTACCTATGATTAAACCCCAAGCTAAGCTAACTGTCTAGCAGTGGTGTTGGCAGCACCTTCCCTAAGCTTTACCATTCGCACCGACAATGCCTGTCCTCATTTTACATGCAGAGGGACATGTGACTTAGGCAGCCAATGAAAAACCCTTGTGTCTGAACCTTGGGGATGTTTTCTGCGCTGTGATTATTTGTGGATATTCCTGCAGCCAAAGTTAACAAAAAAAAAAGGGCGCCGCTCCTCTGGCTTCTCCCATGTCCCCACTCCTTCCACTCATTAAACACATACCCCCCCTCATCATATAGCACCACAATCCTAAGCAAAAGTATAACATGTTATTAGAAAAGCATTTTTGGAAAACACAATCAGTTATCGAACAAAACCGAACATTGTCAACTTTAGGGGAAAGTGCTTGTGTTACTGAGCCTGAGCCGAACTGGCTAAGGCTCGTACCGAATTTGAGATTGGCGAACCTTTATCAAACAAGTTCACTCATCTCTAGCGTGGACACACTGTGCCACTGGCTTGGCTAACCCAAGAGTGGTGTGACAAAGTGACTGCCTGGTATTCATTAAAGAATCAGATGGTGAGTATAGGCTGGCCTCAGGTAGTCGCTAGGAACCACTCACAAGTTACACCTCGGACCTGCAGCAGCTGACCAATGGATCAAGGCATATTCATGAGGTACAGAGGGCACAGGCATGGATAGTTAGGTAAGGCAGCACAGAATCAGAATACAGAGCCATGGTCAAAAGTGGAGAGGTCAGATGAAACGATGATACAAGCAAATTCAAAAACTGGAGAGCCGATATAGACCAGGATGGAACACTAGAGACAGGAAGCCACTAGGACCCTAGTCACCATATGGAAGGAGGAGCCGCTTATATCCCCTGCTGGTAGGTGATATTACAGGGAAGCTAAACCCTGCAGGGCACAGCAGGGTGTAGCTCCTGCAGGAGTCGGCTGTACTGCCTTATAGCCAGGTCGAGACAACAGGAAAATGCAGCAGGTCTTGAAGGGTTTCAGCATGCAGATTTGAGGCTGAGCGGATGAGTATGGTGAACAGACTGGCACTTAGAACACATGCGGGTTACTGGCATGACAATGTGGACCAGGATTGACCATATGAAGATAATACCAAATTTGGTGCTGAATTGTCTGCACCAGATTTCTGCACCAAAATTCCATCTCCTGGAAGAAAGCCACACTGAAATGGCATCAAAAACGATTTTGTGCATTTTTGTCAAGAGATGCAGATTTGGTGCTGAAATGTATACGTGACGTCCTGAACTAGCCAGGTTGTCACAGGTAGACAGACATACACACACACACACTTAGTAAGGTGACAGCAGCCAAACTACAAAACCCTTGTCACCTTCCTCCGGGTTTGATGTTCACACCAGGGGGGCAGAGCCAGGCAGTTGGCTCCGCCCACTGAGTTCACAGGCCCAGAGGCGGGAAAAACACGAGATTAGTCTTGACAGTGGAGTGGAGTGAAGTTCAAGGGCAGACCTGTGCCTAGGTCTGCCATAGTCTACACCCGGTGTCTGGGTTGGAGCCCAGTCACCTCTGGCAAGGAGGCAGACTGTGGTGGCCGCCTGCAGGAGCTGGGATTACAGCTGGTGGAACCGTAGGGACCGGGGACGGACGGTGGCCAGCCGGTACCAAACCAGGGAACCAATTGGAAACCGGAGCAGCAGGAGGGGTACTCAGACCCAGTACGAGGCCCAGAAACAACCGGGCTGAGTCAAAATCAACTGATTGAGATCTGGACTTTAGGACCTTTCCCACCTAAGACCCGACTGAAGACAACAGCCCAACCTTTAGGGTAAAGCCACCGTCCAGGCATAGAGACCCGAGGGGCCAGCGTCTGCGGGCAAAGAGGGCTTTCCCGGCACATACCTAGCCGGGGAGCGGACTACCGTTGCTCAGGCATAGGAGTCGACGTTTTCTACATAAGTAAGGTGCAGGAGAAAGGCGGAAACCACCAACCTGATAAGGGGAAAACTGCAGCCGGCAGCGGGCACCATTCACCATCTTGTTTGGTTTACCAGAGACTCCAGCGTGTTTGTAATAGTGAGTACAACAGCGCCTTCGGGCCGCGCACAGCGCCACACCGACACGTCAGTACCATCCATTACCCTGCCTCAGCACCTCCCTCGGGCCCCCGGGACCATCATCCCCCTACCCACGGAGGGGTCAACACCAAGCTGCACAACATCGTCCCCGGGAGCCTAGTCAACGGCAGCGGTGGTGTCCATCCATTCACCACAACCCGTGGGTGGCGTCACAAACTCAAATCTCCCCTACAAACAACCGCGGCTCCGGCCGTGGACCTCCCCACTGAAGTCCCTACGTGTAGTTAGTGCCAACCCCCTTTCAGAGTGACGTGACCCTCGGGTCCGTGAGGAGCTCGAGCCACCCACCGACGAGCATGGATCCGAGCGGCTCGGCAGCCGGCCGAGCCCCGGGGCAGTACATATACACCATATGCTTGCACCAAATCTGCATCTCCTGGCAAAAAAAATTGCATCAATACCTCATTAAACCGCATCGTCTTTTGATGCAATTTTTTGCCAAGATGCAGATTTGGTGAAGGAATTTTGTGTATAAATTTCAGCACCAAATCTATAGCTCTTGGAGTTCAATGAGGTCACCTGAAGTCAGTTTACCTGTGGTCACAGCTGTGGTACAGTGGGAACCTCCAGCTGTGACCGCAGATAAACTAATTGATGTCACCGCTCACAGCTGCGGCTCAGTCAGTCTATGCCTGAAGCCACAGCATGCGGTCATGTTTTCCAATGTACTCACGTGTTGTGAATTCAGTATGAAGCAGAGTCAGGATTGCCGTGGGACCTCATGTGGATTATGACGGAGCTGGGTGTCTGGGGTTAATCAGGGATGAAACCAGGGCAATCGAGATGAGCCTGGTAAAGTGCCAGGATTGCCAGGATTGTGACATCCAATGGATGCGAGAATTCTGGGCAGCTGTAGGCTGCTACTTTTAGGCAAGGGGGCAATAACCATGTGTCTCCCCAGCCTGAAACTAACAGCCCCCAGCTGTTGGCCTTCTCGTGGCTGGGTATCAAAATTGGGGGGGGACCACTAGCCATTTTTTTAAATATTTATTTAAATGATTAAAAAAAAAAAAAAAAAGCTGCATAGGGTCCCTGTTATTTTGATACACAGCCAAGATAAAACGCACTGCTGGGGCTGCAACCTGTAGTCACATTTTATCTGTGCTGGGTAGCAGAGTATGAGGGACCCTACTCCAATTTATTTTTTATTTCTACACCACTATGGTTATGCAGACAGCGTTTGTGATTCCAAGCAGTCAAACATGCTGTAAGACAGGGTGGGGCACGCGGTCTGACTGCAATCAATCACAGACACCAGGACAAATGGAGAGTGGGAGAAGCTGTGAATATGTATCAGAGCTAATGAGCGGTCTGGGAAGTAGTGTTACAGCTACGCGGGAGATTCGGCAAGTATAACGCTCCCGTTTTATTCCTATTTTATTTTTTACCTTTACTTTTCTTTTTTTTTTTTAAATTACCCGGGTGGCTGGATCCAGATAGTTACACTGAGTTCCTTGAGAACTCTGGGCCCGGGGTTGGTGCCCGAATAGTAGGCATCACAGACGGATCACGAATTTTACAGTCTGGATTCGCCCATCAATAAAGAAAACATTATGGTTTATATTTAGAAAAATCACAAAAATAAATGGGGTTTTACATCTTTCTGTACCTGTTTTTTTATCACCAAGAATACTGCAAAAACTGATGAAAGCAATTTTTCTGCATTTTTACACTTATTAATTGCTTTATATAGTTAAAATAATGCTGAAAGAATTTATATACCGTTTTTTTTCGGACCATAAGACGCACCGGACCATAAGAGAAGGAAAATAGGAAAATAACATTTTAAGCAAAAATGTGGTCATGACACTGTTATGGGGCGAGGATCTGCTGCTGACACTGTTATGGGGGTAATGGCCCCAAATTCTCTACTAAGGTACCCCATCCTGGTAATGATACTCCTGCCTTGTATATGTGGCGCCCTGGACTAGCCAGGTCGTCACAGGTACTGCAACAACACACCCCACACACCGAGATAGGCACATCAGCCAGACACCAAATCCTTGTTGCCTCCCTCCAGGGGCTGATGTCCACACCAGGTGGGGTAGAGCCAGGCGGTTGGCCCCACCCACTGAGGAGTTCACAGTCCTGGAGGCGGAGAGGAAGACAGTTGAGTTAGGGAAGTGGAAGTGTGAGGAGTAAAGTGGTAGTAGAGGAGCAAACTGACTGTGTCCGGGTACGTGGCCCGGGCACCAAGAGCAAGGTTGGCAGACGGTGATGGCCGTCTGCAGGAGAGGCGGATCAACGCGAAACCGTAGGACCGGGGACGGGCGGTGGCCCGCCGGTACCGAAGCGGGGAGCGAAGTGAAGCCAGCACAAATCGGCAGGGCCTGCAGACCCCGACCAGGCTTGGAGTCGCCGTTAAACAGGTCAAATCAGTTAGTGACTGGAACCCCAGGGGTTTCCAAACAGCCAAGACCCGATTGAAGGCAACCATCCCAACAGCGAAAGGGAAATACAGCTACCGCCACAGCTAGAATTCCCAGGGCCAGAGCCTGCAGGCAAAAGGGCTCCTCCGGCATATATCCACGCTGGGGAGCGAGTTACCGGTGGGAAGCCATCGGGACTGAAGATACACAAACGATGCAGCTAAAAGGCAGCCACCACCAACCGTCCGGGAGAAACCACAGCAGCCGGCTACGGGACCCGTCCATCCAGCCGTTTGGTTTACCAGAGACTCTGTATCCGTTCTTGGCTGAGTGAGTACCACCGTGCCATCCGGCACCGCGCTGCCCCCGCGACCCTGCACCTCACCAACCGTGCCTCCCCGTCACACCTCACTGGGCCCCGGGACAACCAACCCCTGCCCACGGAGGGGGAAACAACATCCCAGCTGCTCCCTGCCATCGCTCCCGGGATCCCCGTAACCAGCAGTGGTGGTGCCCCAACCTCACCACAAACAGTGGGTGGCGTCACGGACCAAATCCTTAAACCACACAACCCCCCTTTCACTCACAGGCGAGGAGCGCCGCTCGAGTCCCCGGATCCGGCCCACCGCTCGAGCCACCGAGCAGCAGCGCCGGACCAGAGCGTGGTGAGCGCAGCGCCCTCCCCGCCCGCGACATATATGATCCTCCTGCCGTGAATATTATATATTATATATATATATTATATACACACACACACATACACATACACATACACATACACATATATACATATATATACACACATACATACACACACACACCTCATCCTGGTATAGCCGCCATCCTGCTATATACCATCATGCTGGTATATGGCCTGCATCCTGTGACAAAAATAAAAAATAAAAAATGAACGTTTATACTCACTTTTCCTCGCTCCTCCTCCAGTCTGTGCCAGCAGCAGCGCCGCTGACCTGTGTGGAGCCAGCCACGATCCCTGCAGCATCGCAATCTCCTCCTGTCTGTGCCGGCCACGGCTGTGTGTGGAACCGTGCGCACAGTGATGACGACATCGCTGTGCACACCGCTAGTCTCCATACACAGCCGCGGCCGGCAGACATGAGGACGGGGCGATGCTGCAGGGATTGTGGCTGGTGTGTATACTGATTCACTGCACCCCACACTGATGATGATGCGTGGAGAGCAGTGAATACAGCCGCACATGATCGCTCCAGGCTGTAGTTGTCAGGGGTGATCACGCGGGCCGGCTCTTTACTATGCGCGCATCCCCGCCCATCATCCCACCCACCTGTCAGCGCCGGCTTCAGCGCTGAGAGATGGGCAGGAGGATGCGTGCATATGAAATGAGCGGGCCCACATGGTTATGGTAGGCGCTGCTGCAGCCTGCTCGTGCCCCCGATGACCCGCGCCACCACAGCACCCTCATTCCCCGCAGCCATGCCCTACGTTCAGACTATAAGACGCACCACCCACTTTACCCCAATATTTGGGGGGAAAAAAGTGCATCATATAGTCCGAAAAATACGGTACTTCAGTTTTCAAAAACACAACAATTTTCCAATTCAGTCATTTGTGTGCATGAGAATTCTTAAATCTCATAGCTTTTGCTGGTTCTCTAAAAAGCATCTTTTATTTTGCAGAATAAAAAACATGCAGAAAAAAAAAAAAAACACAACAAAAAGGCAATGTGTGAACATAGCCTAACGGTGATTGCTGCATAGGGATTAAACCTCTCTACCATAACCAATATGCTGGATGTGTGTGTGTTCTCACACAAGTAAATGCTTACAACTGTCTCTGTCATCACTGTTTTCTGGACTATTTGCACAGGCTAATTAAGTGTGCCATGGTGAATTAGTAACTATTGCCCTGCACATTAACTTAAATTATCCCCAGAAGTGTTAGTTTATTTTTCTCAATTGGCAAAGCACAAAATGAATGAATAAAATGAGAAATCTAAATAAAATCAATATTTTGTGACCTCCCTTTGCTCTCAAAACAGCATTAAAGCATCACTTCTTGATACTTACACATGGTTTTTAAAGGAACTCAGCAGGGAGGTTGATCCAAACATCTTTGAGAACTGCAGCTCTTTTGTGGATGTGTCGCGGGCGGAGGAAGGGACGCTGTGCTCTCCCACTGCTTGGGTCCGGCTGCTGCTGCTCGGTGGTGGCTCGAGCGGTGGGCCGGATCCCGGGGACTCGAGCGGCGTTCCTCGCCCGTGAGTGAAAAGGGTGGGGATTGGATTGTGGATTGTGGGGATTTGGTTGTCCGTGACGCCACCCACGGTTGTGGTGATATTGGTGACACCACCGCTGCTCTGGACGGGGATCCCGGGAGCGATGACAGGGAGCAGCCTGGATGTTAGTTCTCCTCTCCGTGGGTAGGGGGTTGGTTGTCCCGGGGCCCGGTGATGGGGTAGGGATGGATGGCAGGCGGGCTACGGGGCCTGGCGAGGTGCAGGGTCGCGGGGGAAGCGCTGTGCCGCACGGCACGGTGGTACTCACTCAGCCAATCATGAGGACACAGTGCTCGGTAAAACACACGGCTGGATGGACGGGTCCCACAGACGGCTGCGGTGTTTTTCCTCCCGGCAGGTTGATGGTGACTGCCTTTCCCTGCACCTGTGTAAAGTGTGTACGGTTCCAATGGGTTCCCACCAGTAACCCACTCCCCCAGCTTGGATATGGGCTGAAGGAGCCCCTTTTGCCCGCTGGCTCTGGCCCTGGGAACTTTAGCCTTGGCGGTGACTGTTTCCCTCTAACGGTTGGACGGTTGCCTTCTGTCGGGACTTGGCTGCTGGGGAACCCAGGAGGTTCCCTTCGCTAACGGATTTGGCAAATTCACGGCGACTCCTAGCCTTGCCGGGGTCCGTAAGCCCCTGCCTGATGGTGCTGGCTTCTCTTTGCGTACCGGTCCGGTACCGCCGGGCCACCGCCCGTCCACGGTCCTTACGGTGAGCTCCAATAGGCCACTCCTGCAGATGGCCACCACCGTCCGCCAACCTTGCTGATCCGTCCGGGCCACACACCCGGACCAACTTCAGGCTGCTCTTCTACCACTTTCCTTCCTTCCACTTTTACTTCCAACTCTAATCTGCCTGGTTTTCCCGCCTCCAGGACTGTGAACTCCTCGGTGGGCGGGACCAACCGCCTTGCCCACCCCCTGGTGTGGACATCAGCCCCTGGAGGAAGGCAACAAGGGTTTCTGTCTGACTTCGGTGTGCCTGACTGGGAGTGTGGGGTGTGTTGGTGTAGTTACCTGTGGCCCCTGGCTTGTCCAGGGCGCCACATTCCCCCTAGTAAAATGCAGACCGTCCGCGGGCTGCCCGTCCATCACCGGTTTTATTTTCACAAACTGAAAAAGATAAACGGTAAAACAGATAACAAGCATAATAACATCTTCCCACATCGGGAGGTACTCTTACTTAAACGTTGCAAACGGTAACGGCTTCCGCTTCAAAGGTCCGGATTTTCTTGCAGCCGTACAACTGACAAAATTCATGGAACACCTCCGCCTCAAAGGCCGGGCCTTGGTCAGTAAGCACCCTCTCAGTGTATCCATGTGGTCGGCAGAAATAATCCTGGAACTCTCTAGCGGCGGTGCAGCCGGTTAGGTCCTTGACTGGGACAACCACCATGAACCTTGAATAGTGGTCTACGATGGTTAGAGCGTAGGTGTACCCACTTCGGCTGGGGGTGAGCTTTACATGGTCCAGGGCGACCAGCTCCAGCGGCTGATGTGTAACGATCGGGTGTAGGGGCGCCTTCTGGCTGGCCTAGTCCTTCCTTTTCAGCATACAAGGGCCACATTCCCGGCACCAGGCCTCCACAGATTCCCGCATTCTGCTCCAATAGAACCGCTCTCTCAACAGCATCTCTAGCTTCATCCATCCGAAGTGTCCAGCACCATCATGGTATGCTTGCAGGACGGTGGGCACATTAGCTTGGGGAATCACCAACTGGCGGATCTTCTCATGGGTCTTTGGGTTAATCAGCTCACGTTACAACTTCCCCTGGTGCAGATACAGACGGGTTCGTTCCCGCCACAGGCGTTGAGCTTCGGCTAGGGCGGCGGGGTCTATCCCAACAGCACCTTGCTCTACTAGGATCTTGACTAGGCGGACAGCGGGCGCTTGGTCCTGAGCTTCTTGCCACTCCTGGCTGGGCAGTGGGTCCAGGTTTACCCGTTGTTGATGGACATGCACCTTCTCAGTCGGCAGCCGATGAAATGCGGGCAACTCAACCTCCTCGAGGTAGTCATCCTCAGGCCCTTCTTCCGACAGGTGGGGCATGCGAGAGAGTGCATAGGCATTAATGTTGGTACGGCCGGCCCTGTATTTGATGGTGAAATCGTAATTGGCTAGCCTGGCCACCCACCGCTGCTCCAGCGCGCCTAGCTTGGCTGTATCCAGGTGGGTCAGCGGGTTATTATCCGTGAAAGCGGTGAACTTAGCTGCGGCCAGGTAATGGCGGAATCGCTCGGTGATAGCCCACACCAGCGCCAGGAGCTCAAGTTTGAAAGAGCTGTAGTTCTCAGGGTTCCTCTCAGTCGGTCGGAGCTTTCGGCTAGCATAAGCGATCACTTTTTCCTTCCCGTCTTGGACCTGGGAGAGAACTGCCCCCAAGCCTACATTGCTGGCATCGGTGTAGAGGATGAAGGGGTGGCTGTAATCAGGGTAGGCTAGGATTTCTTCTCCGGTCAGGGCCGCTCTCAGCTGGCTGAAGGATTCCTCATGCCTTTCTTCCCACACCAGTGGGGCCCCTAGGGGCTTACCACCTTTGGTCTGTCCCACGAGGAGATCTTGCATGGGGGCAGCCATCTTCGTGTACCCCTTGATGAAGTGACGGTAATACCCCACCAGGCCCAGGAACTGCCTCACTTCCCTCACCGTAGTCGGTCTCGGCCAGTCGTGGATGGCGGTGATTTTCTCGGGGTCTGGGGCGACACCCTCCGCTCCAACCACATGCCCTAGGTACGGCACTCTGGGTTTCAGCAGATGACACTTGGAGGGCTTCAACTTCATCCCATATTTAGCAAGGGACGCGAACACCTTGGCCAGGTGCTCCAGATGGGCTTCATATGTCTGGGAGTACACAATCACATCATCCAGGTACAGCAAGACGGTCTCGAAGTTTAAATGCCCCAGACAGCATTCCATCAGCCGTTGGAAGGTCCCAGGGGCATTGCACAGCCCGAACGGCATGCTATTAAACTCGCAGAGTCCCATAGGGGTGGCAAATGCAGTCTTCTCTCGGTCTTCCGGTGCCACAGCCACCTGCCAGAACCCACTGGTGAGGTCAAGGGTGGAAAAGTAGTTAGCGGTTCTCAGCGCAGCCAGGGACTCCTCAATGCGGGGCAGAGGATAAGCATCCTTATGTGTGATCTGGTTAATTTTTCGGTAATCCACACATCCGCATGGTGCCATCCTTCTTAACCAGTACCAACGGGGCGGCCCAGGGACTACAGCTGTCCCTAATAACCCCTGCCTCCTTCATGTTCCTCAACATGTCCTTAGCACATTGGTAGTGTGCAGGGGGAATAGGCCTGTACCTCTCTTTGATAGGGGGGTGCTCACCAGTGGGGATATGGTGTTGGACCCCTTTAATCTGCCCAAAGTCTAGGGGGTGCTTGCTAAAAACGTGCTCATACTCCCGTACCACCCGGTATACCCCTTCTTTGTGATGTGTAGGGGTATAGTCAGTGCCTATGTGTAGCTCTCGGCACCACTCGTCTAACTCCCCTGGGGATGGGTGAGTGCTGGCAGTAAGTGGTGAGGTTGGGGGAACGGCCTCGCGGATGGTGTGGGAATCCAGAGTGAACAACTTAGCAAGGGTAGCGTACCGGGGAAGCCTGACTTCTTCCTCCCCGCAGTTCAGCACCCTCATGGGCACTCTCCCCTTCTTTACATCTACCACCCCGCGGGCGGCCATTACTGTGAGCCAGTGTTCCGAAGGCATGGGTTCTATCATGGCGGGGTAGTCTCGCCCCTGTGGACCTACTGCTGCCCTGCACCAAATCATCATCTCACTTCGGGGAGGTACAATCAAAGGGGCAACATCCATCACTCGCACCCCGCCAATCTCTCCTCCTTTCGAACTCACGTGTTGGCGGTACATCAGGGCTCGGATCTCACGCTGCACAGCTCTCTGTTGGCTCCCCGTGGCGGCCAGCTGCTGCAGTAGGGTCAGCATGTCACTCATATAGTGCTCCATCACGTTAGTCCCTAGCACTACCTTCGGGTTATGATCACTGGGTTCATTCATTATCACAATCATACCCTGGTGTTGCAGTTCAGCTCGCCCCACAGTCATGGCCACTTGTTTGTACCCCACTTGGGTCAATGGGAGCCCATCAGCAGCAATCAGTGTTATGCTGGCATCTGGGGGAGCCAGTTCGTCCTTGCCCCAGTACAGTTGATACAGTGTGTATGGTATAGTGGTTACCTGTGATCCAGTGTCCAGGAGAGCCATCACTGGTATGCCGTCCACGGCCACAGGGATGATGGGCCGGGCCCCGATGTACCGGTCCCGCAAGTCTGGGGGGGCATGGGGTTCTACTCTTGAGGATTGGCCCGTGGCCCCAGGGGTTGCTCGTTTAACGGACACCGTCGGGAGTAATGGCCGGGTTTGCTGCACCTGTAACAGATTGGGGGTCCATACCGTGAGTCATTGGCCCTTCTCCGCTGCATCTAGGGGACGTCCTCAGGGCTGTCGGCGAGTTGCATCTTCACCGGGGCCTGGGATCTGGTCGGAGGCTGGAGTGCGGCGAGGATTTTAGCAAGGTCCCCATCCATGCGGCGAACCTGAGCAGCGAGATCTTCCATCGTTCCGCTTGGGGCTGCAGGTACTGGAGGTGCTGGTTGGGTAGGGGCCACCACGGCGGGAGCAGTCTCAACCAGCCATGGGGCTGGCTCAGGGGCTTCAGATGCGGGGGGTTGCAGAGTTTTGATGGTCCGTTCTTTTAACATGGCAAAGTCCACCTCAGGGTGCTCTAGGGCCCACAGCCGAAGTTGTTTGCGGTCCTCTGAGGACCTCATCCCCTGCACAAACTGCTCAACATTTTGTTGATGTCCGTACTGTTGATGGTGTCCACCCGCTTTAGTGTGCGGAGTGCGGTTTTGCAGGCGCAAGGCATAGTCCCGAATGCTATCCGCGGGCCGTTGCCGGCATTGATAGAACTGCATCCGCAACTCTGCCCCGGTACGGGTCTCAAAGGCCGCCTGCAGCTTTTCAAAGATGGTGGCTACAGAAGACTGGTCCCCCTCGGCCCAGGTCTCCGCCTCCTGCTCAGCCGCGCCGGTTAGCTGCCCCAGCAATAGCGCTGCACGTTGTTTATCAGTCAGGGGGTACAGTTCCAGTAGCGGACTAAGATTCTTCCGGAAAACCTGCAAGGCATCAGGTTTCCTATCGTACTGCGGTAGCCAGGCAGTTCCAGGCACATAGGGCAAGGAGAACGGCATCACCTGAGCGAGAGCTGGGGCCGCGGCGCCCCCCCGCCAGCGCGGTCGGGACCTGGGCAGGCCCATTCCCATCTACGGGTGCCCCCGCGACTGCGACCGCCTAGTCTCCAGCGGCTTCGTCGGGCGCAGACATCTTGTTTCCGTCCCCCTTAGTGTCTTTCTGGCTCCTCCTCTACAGGGGCGGGGTTTGGGCCTTCGCGCCTCTACTACTCGAGGAGACGCTCGAGCGGGAACTTTTTGCGCCCAAAATGGCGGCTTCTGCAAATTTTCGGCCGGACACCTCCGGCGGTGACAAGGCGCACCTCTACCAGACGGCAGAGCAGTAAGATCCTGTTCGTGACGCCAAGTTGTCGCGGGCGGAGGAGGGGACGCTGTGCTCTCCCACTGCTTGGGTCCGGCTGCTGTTGCTCGGTGGTGGCTTGAGCGGCGGGCCGGATTCCGGGGACTCGAGCGGCATTTCTCGCCCGTGAGTGAAAAGGGTGGGGATTGGAGTGTGGGGATTTGGTTATTGTCCGTGACGCCACCCACGATTGTGGTGATATTTGTGACACCACCGCTGCTCTGGACGGGGATCCCGGGAGTGATGACAGGGAGCAGCCTGAATGTTAGTTCTCCCCTCTGTGGGTAGGGGGTTGGTTGTCCCGGGGCCCGGTGAGGGGGTAGGGATGGATGGCAGGTGGGCTACGGGGCCTGGCGAGGTGCAGGGTCATGGGGGAAGCGCTGTGCCGCACGGCACGGTGGTACTCACTCAGCCAATAATGAGGACACAGTTCTCGGTAAAACACACGGCTGGAT
Organism: Anomaloglossus baeobatrachus; assembly: GCF_048569485.1. NCBI lineage: Eukaryota > Metazoa > Chordata > Amphibia > Anura > Aromobatidae > Anomaloglossus > Anomaloglossus baeobatrachus. Next base: position 633,611,510 of record NC_134355.1, read on the forward strand.
GGACGGGTCCCACAGACGGCTGCGGCGTTTCTCCTCCTGGCAGGTTGATGGTGACTGCCTTTCCCTGCACCTGTGTAAAGTGTGTACGGTTCCAATGGGTTCCCACCGGTAACCCGCTCCTCCAGCTTGGATATGGGCTGAATGAGCCCCTTTTGCCCGCAGGCTCTGGCCCTGGGAACTTTAGCCTTGGCGGTGACTGTTTCCCTCTCTCGGTTGGACGGTTGCCTTCTGTCGGGACTTGGCTGCTGGGGAACCCAGGAGGTTCCCTTTGCTAACGGATTTGGCAAATTCACGGCGACTCCTAGCCTTGCCGGGGTCCGTAAGCCCCTGCCGGATGGTGCTAACTTCTCTTTGCGTACCGGTCCAGTACCGCCGGGCCACCGCCCGTCCACGGTCCTTACGGTGAGCTCTCCTGCAGACTGTCACCACCGTCCACCAACCTTGCTGATCCGTCCGGGCCACACACCTGGACCAACTTCAGGCTGCTCTTCTACCACTTTCCTTCCTTCCACTTTTACTTTTAACTCTAATCTGCCTGGTTTTTCCGCCTCCAGGACTGTGAACTCCTCGGTGGGCGGGACCAACCGCCTGGCCCACCCCCTGGTGTGGACATCAGCCCCTGGAGGAAGGCAACAAGGGTTTCTGTCTGACTTCGGTGTGCCTGACCGGGAGTGTGGGGTGTGTTGGTGTAGTTACCTGTGGCCCCTGGCTTGTCCAGGGCGCCACAGATGTCGCTTATGTAAGTCCTTCTGTCTCTTCATATTGTCCAACACATATTTGATGATGATGATGAGATCAGGGCTCTGTGGGAACATATCATCACTTCAAGGACTCGTTGTTTACACTGAAGAAAGTTCTTTAAAGGAATCTGTCTCATTAAGACTACTTCTTGGCCAACCACTGCCTCTTTGGTCCTCAATGTTGCCTAAAGGCCGCTTTACACGCTACGACATCGTTCAAGCGATCTCGTTGGGGTCACGGAATTTGTGTCGCACATCCGGTCGCTTTAGTGATGTCGTTGCGTGTGACACCTATGAGCGATTTTACATAGTCGCAAAAACGTGCAACTATTCCCAACTATCGTTGCTGCTGCTTATACGATGTTGTTCCTCATTCCTGCGGCAGCACACATCGCTATGTGTGACACCACAGGAGCGTCGAACATCTCCTTACCTGCCTCCACCGGCAATGCGGAAGGAAGAAGGTGGGCGAGATGTTACGTCCCGCTCATCTACACCTCTCCGCTTCTATTGGCTGGCCGCTGTGTGACGTCGCTGTGACGCCGAATGAACCGCCCCCTTAGAAAGGAGGCAGTTCGCAGGTCACAGCGACATCGCTAGGCAGGTAAGTGTGACGGGTCCGAGCGATTTTGTGCGCCACGAGCAGCGATTTGCCCGTGTCACACAAACGATGGGGGCGGGGACGCACGCTATCGATATCGATAACGATATTGCAGCGTGTAAAGCGGCCTTTGGTCCTCAAAGCTGGCAAATACAGGCATATATGTGACGCCCTGGCCTATCAGGTTTTCACAGGGTACTGTGCAATCTGCCCTTCAGCACAGTATCCACCCTCCTTGGTTACGGGTCGTGGTCCTTTGGTGTTGCCAACAGCTAAGCCAATCAAAACCCTAGGAACACTTTGCACTGTACCCACCAGACACCATTGGGGGGCCTGAAGGGAATAGGGCCGCCCACATGGGGGGTTGGTAGGGGAGAGTGAAAAAGTGAAAGAAGTGAAGTAGCAGTGGAAGGGGAAGGAAGTGACTCTCGAGAAGAGGTCACAGAGCAGGGCTCCTGTGTACTACGTGGCAGACGTTTGTCTGGGCCTGGTAGGAGCTGGAACCCCGGTCGCAGGGGATAGTGTCAGGGGGCACGGACTGCCGAGGAGGGAGGCCGGCGGCCTTGAGCTATCACCGGGCAGGGGCCAGGGCACGACGGGGTACATGGACCCTAGGCCAGGAAGTAGCTTCATGTGTCCTGGTAATTTACCCGACAGGGGGTGAAGACTTTAAGTGTCATCCCCAACCCGCTCAAAAATCGGGGTACTAGCGCACCGATGGGATAGGACTTTCCCAATACAGTCCAAAGAAATCCTACGCGTGAACCCTGAGAGCAAGCTCACTCAGTTAGCCACGCGAGTGAGCGGGACCCAAAAAGTTTCAGACTTGAGGGTCCAAAGAGGAAAACACTGGTGCCAAGGAAAAGGGTCACAGACTAACTACAACACCAAGGACACGGACCCAAGCGTACTCCCTCCCAGCTGCAGCGGTGCTCAGAACTCTGATTTACAAGCTGTCGGTGTGATTATTTATGGACTGAGTAAGTACATTGGGAAAACCCTTCTCCTACCCCCACTTCACCATCATCTGGCTCCTGGGGCAATAAACCCCTACCCACGGAAGGGTTAAAACATCCCAGCTTTCATACCACAGCCACCGCGTGTCCCAACAGTAGCGGTGGTACCTTTCTAACTTACCACGCACAGTGGGTGGCGTCACGAACTTCCAATCCCCCTGTACATAGTCCCCCTTTCTTTGAGTGGCCGCACGACCCCCGGGTCCGGAGACCCCTCGAGCCACCGTGGATCCGGGTCCGAGCAGCAGCCCGGCTGCTGGAAGGGGGCGGCACACCTCAAATTTCTGGTGTCACGAACAGGATACGAGCAGGACCCACTTACCTGGGTGACGTGCGCCCTGAAAGCTGAAAACCGTGAGTCAAAATTCTGTTTCCCGCCAAGTCCTACATTTTCCGCCATTATTTCGCGCCAAAATACTGTCTTCTCCGAGAAAGCACGTGAAGCCTAAGCCCCGCCCCTAGTCTTCCTGAAGAGACCGGAACCGGAAGTTCCCAGAGGGCCATGGTCAGCGAGAGAGTGCTGCGAAAATACAGAGGGGGCGGACCAGAATGTGTTACAAGCGGAAGTGGAGCAGGGATGCCAGGACTTTGCGACAACGTTCCTGGGAGAAGCAGTGGCAAGATGGCAGAGCGAGACTGGTTTCCCGAGCGTGCTGTCCCTGGGACCGCGGCATGGATAGAGGAAGAAAGAGCAGCTGTGTCGGAGGATGCAAACCCAGTTCCTCTTCATTCTAAACCACTAGAGGGAAGAGATGAGGAGCCTGGCGGTGGCGGTGCGAGCTCGTGAGATTGAAAGCCCACGTGAAGGGAGGGTAAGCGGTTACCCAGTCCCTATTAATTGCACAAATCCGGCCAAAGTGGCTGAGGGATCTGGACAGTCCCTGCTCGCGGTGAGTGCTCCACTACCGACTACCCAGTCCTCGGCGGACGCCGAGCTGCCCCCACCAACCCCGGCAGTGGAACCTTCAGATTGTTTATCAGAGTCTCCGGCTGCAGAGATCCAGAACAAGGCCCTCATTCCAGCCACGGCAGCGGTCACCCAGACACCGGCCAGACCAGACCAAATCACCGGGCCCGTCCTTAGAGGTGGAGTACCCGGGCCCTGCAACAACGGCAGCGGAATCAAGATGTCTACCTGTTCCGTTAATGTGCAGCATCCCGATGGTTGTTGGGGCCCCCAGAGTCCACGTAAAGCCAGAGCCAGATGAGGAGCTGAAGCCGGACGCTGATGCCCCCTACTGGGAACGACAACAATACCAGCTAAAGTCAGAAATTGCCACAGAAAGTGGCTTTGTGGAGCGGTTTGACCCCAAGCAAGGATGGGGGGGTTCATCCACGAAGCAGGCCTCGCAGCGGGGGTGCATGTCTCTCAACGAGATGTGGCGCAGCACCTTCCGTGGGGCCACCCGGAGCGTAATCTTCAGCCTGAGGAGATGGTCACCTATACCCAGCATTGCGGAAAGCGGGGCTGGTATGCCCTGGAGGTAACCAAGCATGTCATAGTTGAGGAAGGGTATGTGTCGACGTCAGTAGCACGTAGTTGCAAGGAAGCATGGCTACGGGACCCGACAATTACTAGTGTTAAGAAAATGTTACAGAACCAGTAGTTTCGATACCATAAAAATGTTAGGTATCGGTGTTTTTATTTGTTATTTTCCATAGTTTATTATTTTTCATATAGAAAATGTTAGTGAATAAGTGCTTAATCAACCAGTTTTAATGAAACGAGTGAAAGTTACCTGATTTCCAAGTAAATTGCTGACAATGTACAAGCGGTACATGGACTCCGTTAAGAAGTTTTAGGTATATAAGTAAAAATGGACCACGGTCACAGGACTGGCGTGACCAACACAAACTTGTGTCATGTATAATAGTTGCACCTCCTGTGCAAACCAGAGTCGTCTAAAATACAACACCCGGGACCTTAACCCGGTCACGGACCCACCTTAGGTTTCCAGGGGGAACAGGTTGTTTGGGCAGCGGGCTATTGGGATCCGGGGCATTGGGACTGGACTGTCGCAGGAAGGGGCTGCAATGGAGTAGGTTGAGCCTCCATTACCACAAAAAACGTTATCTTCCCACCGTTGGGCGACAAACTCTTAAACTTTAGTAATGGTTAAGTGCCTCCCCTGTGAGGGATGGGACCTGTTTAATAAAAGTATTAATATGTTATCTTTTTCCCTTTTCTACAGTTCAAAGCAAAAACAAAAAATAAACCTCTGGTGTCCTGTAGCTCAGGGACGAGCTACGTTTAACGAAGGGGGAATGTGACGCCTATCAGGTCATCTCAAGGTATTGTGCAATCTGCCCTTCAGCACAGTATCCACCCTCCTTGGTTACGGGTCATGGTCCTTTGGTGTTGCCAACAGCTAAGCCAATCAAAACCCTAGGAACACTTTGCACTCTACCCAAACACACCATAGGGGTGCCTGAAGGGAATAGGGCCGCCCACATGGGGGGTTGGTAGAGGAGAGTGAAAAAGTAAAAGGAGAAGTGAAGTAGCAGTGGAAGGGGAAGGAAGTGACTCGAGAGGAGAGGTCACGGAGCAGGGCTCCTGTGTACTAGGTGGAAGACGTTGGTCTGGGCCTGGTAGGAGCTGGAACCCTGGTTGCAGGGGATAGTGTCAGGGGGCATGGACTGCCAAGGAGGGCGGCCATGAGCTATCACCGGGCAGGGGCCAGGGCACGACTGGGTAAGTGAACCCTAGGCCGGTAAGTAACTTCATGCGTCCTGGTAATTTATCAGACGAGGTGAAGACTTCAAGTGTCATCCCCAACCTGCTCCAAAATCGGGGTACTAGCGCACAGATGGGATAGAACTTTCCCAATACAGTCCAAAGAAATCCTACGCGTGAACCCTGAGAGCAAACTCAATCCGTTAGCCACATGGGTGAGCGGGACCCGAAACGTTTCAGACTTGGGGGGTCCAAAGAGGAAAACACTGGTGCCAAGGAAAAGGGTCACAGGCTAACTGCAACCCCAAGGACACGGACCCAAGCGTACTTCCTCCCAGCTGCAGCGGTGCTCAGAACTCTGGTTTACAAGCTGTCGGTGTGATTATTTATGGACCGAGTACATTGGGATAACCCTTCACCTACCCCCACAGCACCCACACTTCATCACCGGGCTCCCAAAAAAAACCCTTCCCGCGGAGAGATTAAAACATCCCAGCTGCCATACCACCGCCACCGGGTGTCCCAACAGCAGTGGTGGTACCCTCCTAACTTACCACGCACCCTGGGTGGCATCACGAACTTCCAATCCCCCTGTACATAGTACCCCTTTCTTTGAGTGGCCGCACGACCCCCATGGTCCGGAGACCCCTCGAGCCACCGCAGATCCGGATCCGAGCAGAAGGCTGCTGGCACGGGGGCAGGCACATATACTTATCCATCATGGAACACTATCAGGGAGGAATTGCGATGCAAGTCACTACTTATGGGTAGTACAAATGATAGAGTAGTCAGGAAAGCTAAGGTCTGGTAACAGGAGGACACGTATGGACACGGAGTACACAGTGGTTTAGTCAGGTCACAATATGAGGGTCAGAATTCTGGGAAAGCATGTAATGGATTCAGGTAGAAAACAAACGTTGTCAGGTAACTGTCCGAGGTCAAAAGCCAGGAGGTTACGACAAGAACAGAAGAACAGGGAGCAGGTAGAGAGGAGTCAAACAACAGTCCGGGGTCAGGAAACAAAGATCAGCGCACAGGCAGGAACACAGGCCAAGAGCACAACAACAGAACCTGAAGTATGACTGGCAAGGTTCTGGGAGAGCATGCTTAGTAAAGAAGCAGAGCAATTACCCAGAAAGATGGAACACCTGAGCAATCAGCACCTCCCAGAACTAGCATGGAATCTTGTGCTATCAACCTGGCAACCAGTAGCCCAGGAAAACAGCAGAGCATCTCCTAGTGTGCAAGATGCTCTGCACAGAGTAATCATGACAAATCTTATTGGCCCCTCAATTTATTCTGTAGCAGTACAGCAACCCTAAATATACAGCCAAGCTCATTAACAATTATATGCATCAGGAAGAAGAACAAGGAGGACTGGAAGTGATGTCCGGCCCCCACAGAGCCCTGATTTGAATATCATACAGTCTGTCTTGAATTACAAGAAGAGACAGAAGGATTTACACAAGTCTCATCATACACAGAGGATGTGTGGTTATCTCTCCAAGATGTTTGGAACAACCTCCCTGCTGAGTTCCTTCCATATTTGTGTGCAGATTTTCTGCGTGTTTTGGCAGGAAAAACACATCAGAAAAAAATGCTTATTTTTATGCTTATACTGCGTTCAGTCATGGCGATCGAGGAGGTCCAGGTGCTGTACCCCCGCAATTGCAGCCGGGCCCCGATATAGAGAGGTCATCTTCTCGTTTTTAAATCGGGAACACATGCATTGGCCAATACATAAGCTAACTATCTCTTTCTTCAAAATATCCCTATAGCAATAATGCAATACCAGAGTTATATATATATATATATATATATATATATATATATATATATATATATATATATATATATATATATATATATATATAAAACTAGCATTCTAGAATGCAGCTGAACGTATTTTGTAGCTATATTGTGTGTTCAGCTAGCACCTGTACACACCTATTGGATGTGCGGGTCAGTCTTTTTTGATATATTTGATGTTACATCGTAAACCTGGCTATCACAGAGGAACGGTGCCCACGCCTCTTCCGGTAGTTTAACCCCTTCAGCCCCAGGGAGTTTTCAGTTTTTGGGGGTTTTTTGCTCCTCTTCCGAGAGCCGTAACTCTTTTTTTTTTTCTGTCAATCTTGCCATATGAGGGCTTGTTTTTTGCCGGACAAGTTGTAGTTTTAAATTAAACTATAAGTTTTACCATATAGTGTACTGGAAAACAGCAAAAAAAGTGTGACTGCACAATAGTTTTTGGGATAATTTAATTCACCGTGTTCACTATATGGTAAAATTGATGTGTCATTGTGATGCCTCAGGTCGGTGTGAGTTTGTAGACACCAAACATGTATAGGTTTACATGTATCTAAGCCAGGGGTTAAAAAAATTCACAAGTTTGTGCAATAAAATTGGCGCAAGTTTTGCGCCACTTTCCAAAACCCGTAGTGTTTTCATTTTTCAGGATCTCTGGCTTAGTGATGGCTTATTTTTTTGCGTCTCGAGCTGACGTTTCTAATAGTACAATTTTTGCGCAGATGCTACGTTTTGATCGAATGTTATTGCATTTTGCACAAAACTTGCAGCGACCAAAAAAAACCTTAATTTTGGCATTTGGAATTTTTTTGACGCTACGCAGTTTACTGATCAGATTGATTTTACAGTTTGATCAGGAGTTTCTCAATGTGACGACACTAAATGTGTATATATTTTTTTTTTTAACCCTTTAATTTTCAATGGGGCGAAAAGGGGGTGATTTTAACTTAAGTTTTTTGTTTAAAACTTTTTTTTTTATTTTACTAGTCCCCCTAGGGGGCTATATAAATCAATAATACGATCGCTCTGCCCCATCTGTAGATTTCAGCTACAGAGCTGAGAACTGCAGATATGGTGCTTTACTCTCCGTGCTGGCATTATGCTGGCATTGAGAGGAAGTGACTCATGTTAGCTACAGGCATCATTACATGACCCTGTGCTACCATAGCAACCACCGAAAGTCACGTGATCACGCACGTGACTTCCGGTGGGGGCGGCGTTAAGCAAAAGTAATGGCCGCGCGCATATACAGCTCGCTGCCAGACTTTGGCAGCGAGATGTAAGGGGTTTAATATTGCGGGTGGAATGAGATTCCACTCGTAACATGCAGGCGCACATGTCAGCTGGTGAAAACAGCTGATATGTGCACGGATCGCCGCGACCTGCCCGCGGCAGGGGGTGGGGATTAACTTCACACGATCCATGACGGATAGATCCGTCATTGGTTGTGAAGGGGTCAACCGCCGGAAGAGGAAGAGATCGGGTCCCTGTAATGCGATCACAGGGACCGGATCGCTACCATGGCAACCTTGGGTCATCACCATGATGACCCTGGGTTGCTGAGCTATGGAGAGCCTCACACACTATGCCGGGTGCAAGTGTAGCACTGACTGATATAATCCACTGCAGTGATTGAGCTCAAAACAATTGACATGCTGCTTCTATTTTCTGCAACAATATCTGCGAGGAAAAATAGCAGCAACATGTGCACAGCAGGTCAGGATTCTCCTACACTTTGCTGGCTTGCGCTTTTCCTTGCAGTATTGATTAAAATTTGCAAGAAAAAATGCATGAAAGAATGCAGCAAAAATACAGCATGTGACGCCCTGGCAAAACCAGGTAGTCACAAATAGGCCCCCGCATAACACCTTCCCTCACTATGAGACACACAGCTAACCAGTAAACACTAGTCACCCCCCTTTAGGGAAAGATAGACACCAGTGGGCATGACCAGGCGGTTGGGACACGCCCACCCAGGGGTCCAGACAGCCTGGGGCGGGAAAAGCAGCAGATCAGTTTTCGAGTTCAAGGTCAGAGAAGTGGAGTGGAGGACAAGCCTGTGTGTCAGGCCTGAAGCTGACTGAGTTGGAGCCCTGGTGCCACTGGCTAGGAGACAGACGGTAGTCTCCGTCAGCAGGAGACGGGAAGACGGCTCGGTGGAACCGAGGTGGACTGGGCCAGGGTTTTAGCCCGCTGGTACCGACATGGGGAACCGACCCGGAAACCGTAGCACAAAGGGGTGGTACTCTGACCCTGAAGCCAGGAACCAGAAACAAGTGGAACTGATTAACCGATTGAGGCCAGGACTAGAGGTCCTGTCCAACCCAAAGTCCCTCATAGAAGACAACAGCCCACCGATTAGGGATAAGAGGTCACCGCCAATGCCCATAGATCCCACAGGCCAGCGTCTGGGGGCACAGCTCCTTAGGCCACATCCAGCCGGGAGAGGACTCCTGAGTAAGTCCATCTTACACAACAGTGCAGGAAAAGGATAGAGACCACCAGCCGGGTGGGGGATCCCGAATGCAACCGGCCGCGGCACCAGGCACCGCCACCTTGGTTTACCAGCGACTTGTGTGTTT